>NC_140200.1:16459640-16752140 GCF_965226575.1 Pagrus pagrus
CCTGAGGCGCCTCAGCCATCTCTACAGTCTCCCTTTCAGCCTTCTCTTCCAGCGTCAAGTTATCCTCTCCTCCTTATCTGCGGCAGTTTTTCTCTTCCTCCTTTATGCCCGCTGTGTGCTCTCTCCTCGGTGTCTCTAAGCTGCTGTAGGGAGAGAGGGAGAGATGAATTAGACAGTACAACTCACCGCTGGGCCTCCAGTCTCCCATCTCTCTGTCTTTTTTCTTGTCTCCTGTCAGCAGGCACAGGATGGATGAAATGAAGGCATCATAAATTCTCCTAGTTTTCCCTCTTATCGCTTCTCTGCAATTCCTCCTCCTCGGCTGTCACATGGGATTGAAGTTGCAGGAGAACAGAAGACGTCATGTTTAAGTTTTGCTCTTCTTTGTCCCCGAGGCTTCTTTCTTTCTTACTCGCTCATCTAAATAATTAAGATGCGAGAAGACCATTACAGTACAAGCCTATTCGCCATTCTACATGGTGATAACACAATTTGTAAACACCGGATTTACAGAAATGAGATGTACTCTTCTACTGAATATGAATATTTTCTATCCTTTTAAATACAAGACAGACCTGAAAGAGGGAAATCATGGAGCCTAACGTGTTGAACACTTTACATTCGGCCCAGCTGTCAGGATAAAACATTGGACATCGCATTTATTCATGTCATATCACATCACATCACATCACATCACATGTTTATGACTTGCCTAGCCAGTGACCACAGTTCAAGACTGGGTTTCAACATTTGTACATGTGACACTACTGGATATTTTTGAGGAGACCTCGGAACAATTTCCAGTTGTGTCTGAAGCGACCAAAACGGATATTTTAAAAGGTGCACTATGTAGTTTTGTGAAAATAATTCTAATCAGAAGAAAAAGATCTTCATTTGACAGATTTTTATGCTTAAACAAACTACATAAACAAACTCTTTGTTTTCATGACTGAATAAACTGAATAAACAAACTGACCTTAAAAAGGACAACATCATTTCATACTGTGTTACTTTAATTATATGTGGCGGACCCTGCCATCTTTCTAGCTTCAAACAGAGTTCTGGGGACCTTATTTTCCTCTGAGCTTGTTTATTCAGTTATGGAAAAGATAAATATTCCTGAGTTTGTATAATTACCTCATTACCTCGTAAATATTAGAATTCTGAGTTTGAATCTTTTCTCAACAAACTACAGAGTGCCCCTTTAAGCAAAAAAGATTATCTTTTCCTAACCCTAACCAGGTTTTTTGTACCCAAACCTTACTAGATCATAAGCACAGTATTGTCACATATCCGTGGTGTGCAGTTTATTCTACCATTTGTGTTACAGCCTTGTGCAGGTAATATAAGTTTTTCTTCTTCCTGCTCCTGTTTTGCTAATGCAATGTGTTTAAGTATAGCAGGCAGAAACGCATTATGCGTCTTCTAAAGTTTTGGAAATCATACACTGAAATGAGCAATGTTTTTCTTCTCCCTGCATATTTATTAATGCTGTGTTATTTGTTTGAAAAACAAAAACTAAATTAATTCAGGGTATCTACACTAAATTAACACAAATGCACAGAGAAAGCATAAATTATTCAAATTAATTGCTCACAGAGTGCATAAACAAAACTGTAGATATGAATTAAGAGGATTAAGAAAGAATAACAACATTTTACTTCACAGAAACACCAATAGAATAAAGTGTGGCTCCATGCTGTATGTACACACAAACACACACACACAACTGGCGTCCCATAACTCAGGCCTGCTCTATTATGGTTGTCTGAAAGCTGTCAAAATATTGACACCTGAGGACAAGTCAGCTGAGATGGATCGAGAGAAGAAGGAGGAGAAGAAGAAGCGCAAAGGAGGAAGAAGGAGAGAAATAATATGAGCGAGTGGATAGAAGAAAATCAGGACAGTAAAAGGGAGGAAGCAAGAAGAAGAGAGGAGTAAAATGGAAAACACAGGAGTTGTTAAAAGAAACGGATGATGACTTTGGTCTCAACCTCCTACATCCCTCCATCTCCTTCTCTCTCCAAGTCAAACTGAACTACCATCACTACGGCATACATCCCAACCTGACCTGGGACCAGTTCTCTCTCCATTTAGTCGATCCTTAATGGAAGAAGAAACTCTTTCATTTCCTCATCAAAGCACATTCATCTTCAGTCAGCTGGTTTCCTTAATGGCTGAATGTGCAAAATATGGTTGTATGGGAAGTCTGAGGAAAAATAATTCCTTACTTGACTGAAATGAAACGGACACGCCCCGCTCCCATATTTGATTACAAACCACACCAAAATAAAATGCTAAGTATTTGCATTTTAATGGCTTATAAGTTGCAAAGGCTTCTTTTTGTTGCATTTGTAATGAATACAGATATAAACCACTGGAGCCTGACGCCTTCGATACCTAAATCTAAGTTAGAATTGACTGTACTGACTCTGAGCGGCATCATGATTCATACAAAATAATCATAGTCGTTCAATGATTCATAATTTCTGTCAACTACTTTATCTACAAAAAACATAGTGAGCAACTTAGGAATTATGGGTTTTGTGGTACAGTTGTGATAATGAGTGAACTTGTGCCCAGTGAAGGTGGTTGAACTTATAATTAAATAGCACACACCTGTGCTTTACCATGCAAGTGCACATGGGAAATGCAGTTCACATTTGAAGTTACCAAGTCCAAAACACAAAAACTAAGGATAAATTGATACAGAGAGACACTAGGAAGGAAAAAAAACAACACAAACAATCTGAAAAGTCATCATAATGTAAGGTGCAAACCTCAAATATGATGGTATAATTATTATTTTTTTAAAAGTCTACATTTAAGCCAACAAAATGTAAGGGGCATAATGTATGAATCCAATAAAACTCTCCTTATTCTTCTTAAGCTGCTGGGCCTCCCTCACTCTGTGCTTTGATAAAGACCCCGTCAGATGCAGTCTGATTAAACTAAGTATAATAATAAGTGTATCATATATACTATCAACAGCAACTGAAATAATGACGGTCATAAAGCACACGGCCCTCAAATTCCTGTAGTGCAAGGCGAGGTTATGATTGATCATGTTACCACAAACCAATTACTGCACTGTTAAACACTGGCTCTGGGGGCCTCTGGGGCTCTGGGGCCCCGAGGCAGCGCCCGCTTTGTTGAGTTGGAATGAAGCAGATTTACAGCGAGCCTAGAAGTGACAGCTGCAGGATAATTAGGACATAGCTTTTGTTGTTCACTGATCCTTTGTTTAAAAAGAATATTTCAACATTCAGAGTTTGATGTGAAGATTGATACTACTCTCATCATGCCTATGTGTAAAGAACAAGTCAATATATCTACTATTACTTTAAGTATAAGCTAGTAGCAGGGGTCAGAACGTAATAGAGTGCAGCAGGGATGATGTATTTTTGTAGGCTAACCCAGAGGTTAGGGTCGCCCTGGTTCCCTCGACAAAAAGCCTATGGGATTTTCCCATCGGTTCAGATTTTGGAAAATAAGAACACCACTTTTATGATTTTTTTAGCATGAATATAATCGCCTGAAGCAAAAAGCTAACGTCAGCCGATAAATGAACAACATTGCGGTTGCATGACTTCAACGTCACCAACACTAATCTTCATACTACACTATACTATACACTTTACTATAAAATGATCCACCTGTACAGTCGGACCAGCGAGGAGATGAGTCTCTGTGTTCGTGTTAGCAACTGCCTTTTAAAAAATGCTTTAAAATTCATGAATGGGGTATTCACTGATGTATTTTATGTCATAGAACAAAATTTGAAAATCTTTTGTGTTGGCCATGAACCTTATTTCAGGCATCAACACAAAAACCCAAAGACACTAATTCATTTCGGGGTTTAAGGACACTCTACTTGGCTAACTTAGCGTAAATACCAGAAGCAGGAGGAAAAACAGCTACAGTAGCCTGATCCTGTCAAAAATACATAAAGCTCCACATCAGTGCTAAAGTTCACAAGTTAACTAATTAATTCTAAATCTGTACACACAAAAAAAAAACACTAATAAAAAGAACTACAATTTGCAGTTTTAGAAGTTATAAGACAGCCAGTTAACACTGAGAGAGAAAACATTTAAATATATTTGTAAAACTTTGACAAAATAAGGAGAGGACCCAAATGTAGGCAGGTTAAGAAACAAAAGCTTGATCCTGACAATGTCTTGATCTGTTGGCAGAAAACCTTTCAATGGAACAAATAACCATTTAACGAGAGCCGGCACAGAATTCCTTGATACCTGGGCACCCCTTTTTGAAAACTTTAAATTTGCCGGTGAACTAAAAGCTCAACTCCACTCCACCTTCTTCTGTGCTTCATTTTTCTTTTCATGTAAATCCATGTTGTACACCAACACCTCTTCACATGAATCATAAACCACTTGAGTCTGTCTGTTATTCAGTCATGGGTGTTAGTCCCAATGTTGGTCTTGAACTCACCTTCCTGATGTTTTGGTGTGTTTGTTCTTTGTTTGCTTTCTTTTCTTTTCATAATTATCTTTGTTCATTTTGTTTTTTTCCTTTATACACTTTCTTTCTCCTGGAGTGGCATCACCGTGTTTGTTACTGCACAATTAAACAAAATAAAAAGAAAACAAAAAAGAAAAACAAAAGGTAAGGAAATGAAAAAGCAGGCGGCGAAAAAGGTTTTTTGACTAACTAATAAAACACAGGTGTACACAGAGAAAGGATGGGAAAATGACAAACACAGGAAGTGGAAAGTAAAATATGACGCGTGAGGAGAGAATCTTCAAAATAAAAGAGAAATAACTGAGCTAAAATCTCGGACCATGACATCATCACAGTTATTCTACATGACACCCCGTCATTATTTAAGTTTACAGTGAATACACGTGACAAAATCAGCAGTGAACTTTTGGATGGCTGCACAGACAATGTGCTCTAGTTTTCAGCACTAACTTCTGCTGCTGGCTGGCTGTAAACTCAAAGTAGAGCAGTGCTTATCGCTGCGTGTATGCACAGTGTGTGCATGTGTGTCTTTGCTATTGGCACAGACATTTAGCTCCATGTCAACTGGCTCTTCAGATCAATACTCTCATCAGCCAGCTGTTTGCGAGGGAACATACAAGCGGAGTGCGCGCGCTTGAACCTCGGAGGGCTGCTACGCGCAAAGAAAGGAACATCCAAATGGGAGACGAATTGAACGCATTATCTGAATCAATGGCTCTCAAGCTGCCGTCTTAATTATAGGAACACCATCTGGTTACAGGTATTCCAAGAGCCTAATCTGTTTCCCAGTAATGTGCAAGTTCACAGTCCTGCCTGAATCACATGTAGCCCTGCTGGCCTGTGATCAATAGCTCCAACATTCGCTGTGATTTTGCATATAAATGAAATGTTCAGGTTGAATACGCTCATCTGATCAGCCTGGATTACACAGTGATTTAATGATTCAGAGGAGCGTTTCGCCCTCTCTGTTCCAGACGCTGTAGTCGCCCTAATTGCTTTAAATACATTTCGGTGTGAGGTGTGGTCACCTTGAGAGACAAAGGGAAACACTTTGAGGTAATGTCTGATCTGCTCTGATCTGATGTTTTCTGATACCTGATGGTGAGTAGGACACTTCACGACAACTGAGGAAGAGTATTTTCTTTTTGACAGATTTCAAGATTCAGATTTCGGAGTACATTTACTTTTGTACAACACTTGAGCGTAATCTTGAGATATTTCCTTGAGTATTCCCATTCTAATAGTTTATAGTTCCTCTCCAGGGAAGAATCAAGAAGCCTGCTTTCTCAAAAGTGTTTACCATGCTCAGATTTAGTGAACAGAACGGACAAAGACAGAGACAGAGGGGAAGACAGGGACTTAAATACACAAGGTGTGATTAACTAATAGAACACAGGCGAGCAGTGACAAGGGTGGAAAAACAGACAAAGGGAGGAAATGAAAAGCAAAACATGACCCATGAGGAGAGAACTTCAAAATAAAACAGGAAATGACAAAACCACAAACTCAAACCATAACAAGGTCACATAACTTCAAATACAAATCAATCTTAACTTTGAAAACAGCAAATCCCATGATCCTATACTGCTTCACATCATCAAACTACACTACTTGTTTTCATTGTTTTTCACCCCTAGTGGCAGAAATGTGCATTTAATGTGACACATTAAACTGTAAACTGATTCAGTTTTCCAGCTGCATAAATCTTCACATTAATCACACAAATTACCTTCACATCACAGTTTTAAATTGAATGCAGGGATTGGTTGTTCCTTTTCTGCAACAGAACCTTTATCGTTATTCCCCTGTGCATAAAGATGGCTGGCTGCTGGATATATATGGTGTCCTTTATTTAACAGCTGTCCCACAGTGTAAAACATCCACACATCCTCATCAAGTCTCGCCTGGGGCGTAGAGGATGGGTGGTGAAGTGTGTGTGTTGCACTGTGGAGGGTCCACAGGGAAAACAATGACAGAGACTTAAGAAACAGCAAGAAGTCTGACTCTGTGTCAGCACAGCATGTGATACGAACAAAGGCTCTCGCTGTAATCAGGTTAATTTAGAATAATAATTGGAGACGGTTATAAAAAATTATAGTCATGTTTTTCTTTCGGTTATCTCTTGATTTCCAAAAACTGTGTCTTGTATTTCTGGATAAAATCCTTCAGTGCAGTATTGTGAAGGATCGCCATGTTCTTCTTTGTTTATCTGCTGTGTCCATACAAGTGGAAGTTAAACAGGTTGGCTTTCAGGGTGAATGATCATTGTTTTAAGTTCACTTTTACTTTGTCTTTATTCCTGTGTCATGCAGAAGAGCAACAAGGACAAATGTCTTGACTGATGACTCACTCCCCGGGTCAGTGGCCCATCTAGCAGCACATCTTGAAGCAGCGCTCTAGTGCAGTAGTATAAAGAGCAAGAAAAGTCTTACAGCAACTCGGAGAGGACACACTTTTTTTTTTTTTGTGCTGTCTGATCACAATGTTAAGATGGTCAAGGCTCAGCGGTCGATGGCATCATCCATCGGCCCGACCCTAGTGACAACCCAATAAACTGTTACTTGAAAGCCCTTATCACACTGATAATAGACTCCTCAATAACGATGAATTAAGGCTTGCCTCTACACCGCCTTTGTATTTCACACTGAACCAAGCAGCGCCGGCATTAAGGGTTACAGTACATGCTGGCATTCCGACATCCCAAAATTCCGACATCCCAAAAGTCCGACATACCGCCATTCCTACATGTCACCATTCCAACATACCACTATTCCGACATGCGAACGTCACGGCATTCCGACAAAGTTTAACCATTATCCGCAAACCATAACCCTAACCCTTTTAAAAGATGTGTCGGAATGGCAAGACATTTAAAAAAGAAATAAATACCACCATTCCGAACTTAGGAGGCAAAAAATGTCGGTGTTGCCATTCCGACAATTAGGGCTAATGTCGGAATGGCGGTTGCCTCCCGGCATTAAGCCGCTCCAGTGTGGCATTACATACAGCATGCCGACATACCAAAAGACGCATGAGGTACACATCACAACATTGAGATCTGTGTTTTTTTTTAACGTGTTTCCACCTGTAAATCTAAAAAATGTATCCGCCAACTGCTTACAATCACATGGATGGAGTTATAATGTGTTGTAATTGAGATCCTGACCCACCATGCATTGCAGAAAGTGACAAAGAGAAGTTTTTTGCTAAATTACATCACATAATCACCATCAGTAAATAGCGGACCCTGTCTGGTTCTCACTTGCGGGGAGGGATGCTGTTTTCCAGGGGGAAGTTCAGTGAAGGCTCGGTCTGGAGGGTGGGACTAAAACAACACAATAGTGACAGGCGACAAACACATGGTGAGTTAAAGTCTTTTTTCTCGAAATCACGTTGCATAGTCACCGCCAGTCAGCAGTGGGAACTGCCTGGCTCTCACTGTCGGGGACAGGCGCTGTTGGAAATGTGACAAAGAGTCACACTGATGACACGGCCTGCTGTTCTTTGGTCCTGTAACGTTGCTTTGTGCATTAAAGTGTGGGACATTTCTCTTTATTTTCACGAGCGAAGGATCTGTTTAGTTGTCGGACTGAGCGCCATCAGACCGTCACACCCCTGTCCTGCACTGCTGGCTTTTCCATTCACACATACCTCGTCTCATCTCTGTTACTACCTCCGCTGGCGGATCAGAGGCGGAACAAAACTGTTCCCCCCTGCAAGATTCACAGCTTCAATGGGGCTAAAGTTTCATAAAGGCCATATCCCGTAGCTCATGGAAATCAAAGAATGTTTGATAAAGTATCCCAGGGAACAGTGCTACAAAGTATGTGGATACTGAACATCCATCATATCAGTCTCTGCTCCCATTCAGCCACAACAGGTCCGACTTTGATGTTGAGTGATAAGGTCCAGCTCACAGTCCACTCCATCCCAAAGTTGCTAAATGGGGTTGAGGTCAGGGGCCTGTGGGGGCCGATCAAGTTCTGTCACAACAAAACTGGGAAAGCCATTCCTTTAAATGGATCTTGCTTTGTGGATGTAAGGAAGTCAGTAAAGTCCAAACCTTGAGAGAAAAACCAAAAGTAACTAAGCAGTGGTGTTCCTGTGCTTTCCACCATAAAATCTGAGTTTTATCAGACAGAACAAGGCATGATGATCTGTAAATTAAACACGACCAGACTTCATGTTACTGTACAATAACTTCATAATAATAATCACCAGAAACATCCAACATAATATAAGTTTAGAGAGCTTAGGTTTGATCTCATCTACATGAGATCATAGACGTATACTATCCCCCCCCCCCTCTCTCCAACAGCTGTCTGTGGTCTCTCTATCCTCACAGGACCGCTCCACTCCCCAAACACACGGAGCCAGCAGCGCTGCAGCCTAATATAGACTCCCTCTGACACACACACACACACACACACACACACACACTTGTGGTTTTCATCCGTCCAGTTGCAGACAGTAGCACAGCAGGTTCTCACCAATTTCCCAAACGCATAGACACAGTGAACACTTGAGATATTAAACTGTACACACCACACCTCAATGTCAATGTCAGTGTCACACACACACACACACACACACACTAACACACACACACACGCACACTAACAAACACACTCACACTTGTGCTTCTCATTGGTCCAGTAGCACAGCAGGTTCTCACCAAATTCCCAAATGCATATAGACACAGTGAACACTGAGATATTAAACTGTACACACCGCACCTCAATGTGTTACACACACACACACACACACACACACACACACACACACACACACACACACATCTTAATTGATGTACAGCAGCGCAGTGCCCTTCGAGTGTCACTTAACTTAGCGGCTGAGTGCGCGCTCCTTTCAATCACAGGTGGGATTAACAGCTGCAACACACATGCACGCGCGCGCACATGCACATGCACACACACACACACACACACACACACACGTCTCCGACATACCCAGTATACAGTTGTGTGACAACATCCAGCAGCACCTCTGCGCATCACTCAGAGCAACATCGCAGCACTGACAGTGTGGAGCGCGTTAAAGCATCTGAATTTAAACATGTTCCTCTCTCTCTGTCTCTCTCTCTCTCTCCATGTATTAATTCATTCATCACCTCTCTCTCTCTCTCTGTCTAATCCCCTCTTTCTTCGCCCCTCCATCCCTCCTCCTTACCTCCGCGCTGGCTTCTCTTCTCGCTCGGAGCTCCGGAGCCAAAACGCGGCTTCACCGACCCACCAGAGCGCTGCACAGTGGAGAGAGAGGGGGAGAGAGACACAGAGAGAGAGACACACAGAGAGAGAGAGTGATAGAGAGAGAGAGAGAGAGAGAGAGAGAGTGATGGAGAGAGACAGAGAAAGAGAGAGAGAGACACAGAAAGAGAGAGAGAGGGAGAGAGAGGATGTGGGATCAGAGGCAGCTGCTGCTCTTTCTACCACTAATATGCAGTCGTTCCTGGTGTGTGTGCGTGTGTGTATGTGTGTGTGTGTGTATGTGTGTGTGTGTGTGTGTGTGTGTGTGTGTGTTTGCTGTTACAGTACATGACTTACAATGTGAGGACAACTCTTTCCTGTTCGTCCAGCAACAGCCTGATATCATGTTGTGCAAATTTAAAAGCATAAAGGTATTTCAGATGGAGTGACTTCCTCATCATGAGGGATCATTCTGACAGAAAGGCTGCAGTGACTGATAGTGATAATAAGGAACACATTTCAATCAATCGATCGATCAGTATGCAATTCAAAGTGCTTTAAGGGTGACACGGTATAGTAAAAAAAAAAAATACATTGGATTCAAAACTAATGCACACCAAGAGATCAATGAAATGTGACCAGTTCAAATAATCAAAAACAAAGAATTTATAGAATTAGCTATTCTAATATCAAAATGTCAGTCTATATCAGCCAAAATGTCTGAGTAAGGTCTATTAAAAATGATAAATTTAAGTGGATGTGTCTAATTTGGTCAATAACATAACAGAGGTTACAATCTTTGGGGTCTCAAATCAAAGCTTGCTGGTCATAAGATCATTAAATGGATAAAAGTGAGTGCGAACACGCATTTCTGCTGTTTTCTGTGATTTTTAGCAAAAATGCAGCTATTTTTCTTATGAAATACTGCACGCATTCAACCCTTTCAGCTGAAAAATAACTCAAATTACACAATCTCAGGCTTTTCCAGTTTACTGACCACTCAAAGTGCTTTACAACACATTCACCCTTTCACTCACTGATGGCAGAGGCTGCTACGCATGGTGCCAACCTGCTCATCAGGAGCAATTTGGGCTTTCGTGTCCTTCTCAAAGATGCTTCGACGTGCAGCCGGGGGAGCCAGAGAATGGAACCAGCAACCTTCAGATTACTGGATGAGACACTCCAGCTCCTGAGCCACTGCCCCCTAGTCATATCCTGTGACTGTGTATTATTACATCCCGTCATGTTTTGGTCCTTGCCTCTGGTTATTTAGCGGTTGAAACGGTGCCTCCCACTGCAGGTGAGAATAAATTTGTCTGGCAGCCCTGAGGCAAACACTGTGGCTGTCACTGACTTTATATCCTGTTAGCAAGCAGCCTTTGTCAGGGTCACAGCTAATACTGATTTTTAATATTAAAAGCCTTATCTGGCACCTCAGAGCTCCCCAGTTCTGTACCAACACAGCCGGTATCAAACTGAGTTTAGCAATGGGCGGATGGGAAGAGGTCCTGTACATATTTACCCAGTGTGTGGTGATTAAAAATGATCTAATGAATGAATATTGAGGGTTCTGCTGCTTCGGCTGGTGGTTATTTTCATCACTGTCTTGCATTTATGTTAACCTTGAGCTTTTGCAACACGTTACAGCTTTTTAAAAGTACTACAACTCATCTGGGAAAAACAAATCTGGACGCACGAAGAGGCGCTTCCCCCATCCAGAGCCTCAACTCCCCCGGGTTCCCTTCTCCACCCGACACCAGTCCTATCTCCATCCTTCTAACTCTCTACTCTCTCCCCTTACACTTAATCAATCCCTTTTACATCGCCATGACATGCAATCAACTTTAAAATCCACTAACTTCATGGTCTTTGTTGGTGAACAGGTATATGACAACAATCCTCCACAGCCTTCATACTTTTGTGGTTTTGCATCTCCAATGAATATCGAAAGGTTCTTTAAAACTGCAGTGAAAACACTCACAAGCTGTACGGTACATGCTCACTCTCCTCCTCGTGCAATAAAGCCAGTAAACACCCCCCACGTCCACCCCTCTTGCCTCCTCTTCACTCAGTGTAATCTCTCCTAATTTCTCAAATTGAACAGATTCAGGTCTAACGGCTCCGAACCAGGGAGCCGCGGCCCTGGCAGATAAACTCTCGGCTGATGGGGACTTTTGGCCGAGCACCGAGGCACATCAAAGCATCTGACGCAATGATGGACTACGGGAGGAAACTGGGTGCTTACTGTAGTCAGGAGGGGTTACACTCCCTCACTGTGAGGGTGTGTGTGTGTGTGTGTGGAAGCATGTCGACACACAGCTTGTTTACACTAATTCAGGCAGTATATTCTCACTGCTGGTGGCGGAGACTAAAAATATTTGCTGCCCTAATTCAATAGAGTATTACTGGGACAGGGAGTGAAGTGACGGCGGGCTTCAAACGCCCGTCGTTTCTCTCTTTCTCCGCTTTCTCGCTTTCATCTGCTGTTTAGTGTGCAAATGGAAAAATGGACGTGAATATGCTCACAAATCAATACGTGCACTTACCAGCTAACTGTCGTCAAAAACAACGGTGATACTAATGGACCACTCAGGCCTGACAGATTGACACACACACACACACACACACACATGGATGGAAACTATAGCCTCCACTTTGGACCAGCTGAATTATTGAGCAACAGTAAACAGGAAGAGAAGATCCCAGTGGGAAGTTTGTGTGTGTGTTTGGTGTGTGTGTGTGTGTGTGTGTGTGTGTGTGGTTGCCCCACATTTGCTGCCCTTTTATTGCACACACACATCCATACACAGCTCACGGACCCTCACTGGGCTCTCGTTCTAACATACAGGTCCGGTGTGTAACATTCAGGGGGATTTCGGGGGATTATTTTGGCAGAGATGGAATATCATTCTCATAATTATGTTTCAGTGAGCGTATAATCACCTGAAACTAACAACTGTTGTGTTGTCAGTAAAATGAGCCTGTTATATTTACAGGGGAGCCTTCCATGGAGTCTGCTAATGTACAGTAGCACCGCCATGTTTCTACAGCAGCCGGCTCTAAAGACGGCCTTTCCCGTCTTTAGCGGCACCAGTTGGGAGGGTTGAGGTGAGGGGTATTTAGTTGGTTGCACTCTGCAACCTCACTTCTATGGCGTTTCTCCACCAGCGCTTTTGGCCGCGCCGAGTCAAAACGAGCCGCGCCGATCTGCTTTTCCATCACCAGTTTTACAAGTGTGTATTGCAAATCGATACTCAACTCATGTCTGTGCAGGAAACCTGAGAGAGTCATGTCTGTGTTCAGCTCTCAGTACTTTAGCTGTAGCTTCTCACTGAATATCTTTAGTTTCTCTCGTCCTGTTTGTACTTTCAAACATCCCCTGTGTTTTACTGTTTCATCGTGTTTACTGTGCGCTGGTTCAGGAGTCATGTTTAGTTACTGCTGGTGAACACTCAATGCTTCCTGTAATGCTGCTTCATAATAAAAGCTTTTAAATGCATAAATAGCAGGGGGGCTCTTACTGTGAAGAAGTTATAGGAAATGAAACATGTTTGTAACTGAATTAGTGGAGCCACTTTGTTAGTGGTGATTCTTCGGTAGTACTGCAAGGATCTGGACAAGTGCGTCATTGGTTTTAGACACACCTTCAAGCAGGTAGCACAGTTGTGGTGGTAATGTAAATCCCTGCGGCGCCGAGTGAAACCGAGTAGAGCCAGGCCGGCAGATGTAATGAAAAAACGGCAATTCAAGATGCAAATAAATCCTCAAACCAAGTCTTCTGAAATCAACCACAGGTTTAGGGAGTAGATCTGTGTGTTAGCACACTTTGCACCAGTTGTGGGCAAGAGCTGTAAAAAGTATATTGTAGAACTGCTTGAACATCCATAAAAAAGGATTTTTTTGTGTGTCTGTGTGTTGATCTTTTCAGTATTTTGAGAAGGGACTGCAACTAAAAAAATATTGTACTTAAGTATTTCTATCTCTGCTATTGAATAGAAAAAATCACAGAAAAGGCTGTACTTCCAACGGAAACTTAAGAAGGCTACATTTTTTTAGCCAATTTCTAGTCAACTTTCACAGATGAGCAATAGAAATCATCCTGACACAACCTATCATAAAAAACCTTGGATTAATATAGCCCATATGTCTGTCTATATATACTGTACTGTACTGTAACAGAGTTCCTGAGAGATTATATGGGAGAAATACTTAGGGCTTGAAATATGTGACAGTGTGTGTAGGAAGGTGCTGGAAATACTTCAACCATCATCTACTATATGAGCCATGTGGTGATAAAATTCAATATAGTGCATCATCTCCTCTTTTATAACTCCGACAAATCTGAGTTAAGCTGTGTGGCTCGTCTCCAAAGTGAATCTGCACAAGGTTGACACGGACCTGACTCTCACCAATCCAAAGAACGTTTACATGAAGATATAAATGTTGAGAATCCATCCATTTTCCTTTGCCTGTCAGGGTCACAGTGGTACATTAATATCAAGCAACATTAGGCCAAGCAAAATAGCCCTGAGATACCTCTCTCCCTGACTTCTTCCTCCAGCTCCTCCTCTCCAGGGGGATCCCAAGGCATTTCCAGGCCAGATGGGATATATAATCCCACCGTGTGTTCTGGGTCTGCCTCGAGGAAATCCTTCCAGTTGGAAGTGCCTGAAAGCACTCCACAGGGCATCCAGGGGGCATCCTCATCAGACGCTTAAACCATCTGACCTGGCTCCTTTCAGTGCAAAGGATTGTGATTTAAAGAGGCAGTTTATTCCAAAATCAAAAATAAAAGTTTTCCTCTCACCTGTAGTGCTATTCATCTGTCTAGATCGTTTGGGTGTGTGTGTCCGAGTTTTGGAAATATCAGCCGTACACATGTCGGCCCTCTCTGGAATATAATGGAACTAGATGGCATTCGGCTTGTGGTGCTCAAAGCGCCAAAAATCAAGATGATTTTCTTTCTGCCGAAACTTTTACCAAAGTGATATATTGTCATTGTATCATTACCTTTGCTCTTCCTTTTCACTCAAGTACTGGAAACAGCTTTCAACGTGTTGTTTAAACGCTCTGAGCGATGAAACTTCTTTATGACTTCCATGTAGTACCCTAACTCCAACCGACGTCAGAAGAACGACTTCCTAACTTGGGAAATGGCTCCTGGATGCAACATAAACACCCTAATAAACCCCTTCTCATTCCTGGAAATGTATGTAAAATTATCCTAGAGGAAGTATCTGCTGTGGCCAAAAAAAATGCCATTTCTTGGCCTCAAAATACCCCTGTCGAGTAACAGGAGCAGTAAAGTCATTATACTGTAGTTCTTTACTTCCTCATTTACACTAACTTCGGGCATATAGATGAGCAAAAAACAAGTGCTTAGGTGCAAAAACAGTATACTCAAAGAGCAAAATGCATAAAACTACATAAACTTGCATAAATTCCAAGTTTAAGGCTTTTTTAAAGCTTTATTGGTGTGTAAGTGGCTCAGGAGAGAGGAGAAAGAAGAGAAAGTGAGTCATTTGTCTACATAATCACTCATTGGCTGTCGTAGGTGCTAGGGCGGGCATAGAAGCTCATAGCTGTTCAAATCAGGATCTCTGGTGTCGAGAGATATTGGCATCTGCTGTGAAATGAAAGTAATGTTTTGACAGGTGAAAGCATGAAAAAACATCTGCAGTTGCGGTTTTCTGCCATTTTGTCACCATTTCATCATGGAATACTGTGTTTTTAATACTCATGTTATGAAATGGGGCGGGCCGCTGACTGCTAACTAATGAAACACAGGGAAGCAGGAAAAAGAGGTGGGGAAAAAGACAAAAACAGGAAGTGTCAAGTAAAACGTGACAAACAAGCATATAACCTACAAAGTAAAACAGGAAATGACTCAACTTAAAACCTAAACTATGATAGAAGCAGCATCTACTCATGGACAAGAGGCTGGCTACCTAAGCTAAGCTAGTAAGTTTTGTTGGCATGTGTTCTGGATGGTTTTATCTTCCCTCTTCACCTCTGTTTTCCACCAGATTTAAACAATTTGTGGCCATTTTATCACATTAAAAGCTGCAGAAAGCATTTGGAACGATTCCAGTATCAACTGTGTGAAGCACATTTTCACGAGGCAGTCCAAGCCTTTGTTAATTGTCTAATTAGAGCTTCCTGCGATGCTTCACATCTCATAAAAACTGAGATGAAAATAGAAACAGTGGAGATGCCAAAGATGTGTGAGAGTGTGTGTGTGTGTGTGTGTCACGGGTACAGTCTGCTGAATACACACAACTGTCACAGACAGTCACACAGACTGACAGGTATTGTGTAAATCGACAGATCGCCTTAACAAGCATAAGGGGAATGTTCGCATCTCTAACGATGGCAAACAACAAAGCTGTGCCTCTGAAGAACAAAACACCTCGACGTTCTCCGTCTCCCTCCTCGAGTTCCTTGATAAGAGCTAAGAGCTGCACGGAGACATGAAGGCGTTGTGTGGGCTGCTGGAGAGTGTGGGATAAAAGCATCAAGGGTCCGTACGTGACACCGGAGGAAGAGAAAGTCGAGAGATGGCCACATGCTTCTGGTGAACAGACGTTTCATTCTTTTTTACAGTCACATGGCAGCAGAGGCGAGAGGATGCAGCAGCTGTGTGCAGTGAGCTTTGTTTTTAATTATTCTGATGCACTTTGAGAGTTGCTTTTAGGCCGTTCATCTCAGCAGTTTTGGGTCAGATGCATCGTCGACACGACGGCTCGCCACGTTTTCATCAGCGAATCTCTGTGCGCATTTTGAAACATCACACGCAAGAAGGTCAATGGAAATGTCAAAATTGGAAAAAACATCATCAAATTCACAAAAATGAGGTGGCTAAAAAGTTAAATGCACCTAATGTTAGATGGAATCACCTCAAAAACAGTTTTGACGTAGAAAACATGTAACTCACGACCGATGAGCTGTTTCAGCTCAGGCTGAAGCCTTTTCTTCGCTGAAGAGACTTAAAAAAGTGGCAAAATGTAACTCCTTATCGCTACAAACGATAAAATGCAACCTTCCTCATAAAAAGACATGAAACAAACGGAAATGTTTCATTTCTGTCATATTTTCTACAGTGTTTTCTACGTGGTCATCATTGCGCCCTCTGCTTCCACAGTGGATTAATGGCACCACCTACTGTATATCTCAACGAACCGACTCTCGATGTCATCACTGTTGTGGACGTAAACGAGCATTCAGTTGCGTTTTCTTTTGCCGATTTTCTCAAAATTCGTGCTGCATTTGGATAGAAACCTAGCTGCTGATTGGGGCACAGAAGAGATTTGCTCATTCAACTCGGTGGCTTTAAATCTGATACGTTCCAGCTCTTGAAGGCGACAGCAGAAAAGTTGTTTTGTTGAAGCATTTGTATTTGTGTGTAGAAGGGTTTTTGCTACTAACTAGAGGGCAAAGGCTACCAAACATTTGTGTTGCACAAAGAAACAGCAGCTGAAAGACAGAGACTCTTATGCTTTGGATGGGATGGACCAACCAATTACATTGTGCTTTGCTCTATCGTCTGACAATTGTCGTCATCGAGTGGCTGCGACCCGTAAAGTACAGTGGGTTGTCCACATGATGACAGGAAAATTGAACAGTGCTTTGAAGGAAAGTGCTTCATACTATAAATGAAGCCAATTATATGTTAAAGCTACACAATTCAATATTCATGTATTAACTATGAATAAATGATGTGTGCCGTATGAAAAGCGGTGAACCCACAGACGATGATCACCTTCCTCTGCAGTTCTCTTCTGTTCTGTGGAACATTTCAGTGTCTTTCAGCTCACTGATTTTGTTTCCTCGCCTACGATTAGGTTTTGTTCAGTCTCAACTCTCTCATCGGCATTTTCCTTTTTTTATAATGCTGAAAGGGGTCTGACCAACCAACTGCACACTGCCTGCTAAACACCAAATGGCGGAAAAAACACACACAGCAGTTAGCTCTTAAACAAAGTTGAGTATCTAAAAGAAAGAACACCAGATATTTCTTTCCAGAGCCGATATAGACGAGAGGAGAGGTTTTACGTTTATTTGCCTGGTGGCCTGGTACATCTGGCACAGGTGTGTTTGTGTCTGCTGGATTGTAAACCCTTTTACCAAGGACGCGACTGGAAATGATTCCAAGGTGTCCTTAAAAATATCCAGTGCTGTCACGCTTACAAATGTTGAAATGCAAAGGTCCCTTTTCAGAAATATCAAACGATTTCAGACTTACAAATGTTGAAACGCAGTCATGCACTGCAGGTCGCTGGCTTGGCAGCTTTCTAGCACGTAACTCCACCACCGTCCAGTCCACCTCCCGGGTCACAAACATGTAATCTAGTTGTTTTGTAGAATGGTCAGTAAGGTACGTTTGAACATTTGATCCCGGCAAAGACTTTATGTCTTTAGCTGCAGCTAAAAACTGCAAAAATGCACTAAAACGTGGGAACTTTTTATACTTTTATACTTATATTTTTCATACCTGTGCAGCTTTATTGTGTTTATGAGGAAAGCTTATTGGTTTCTTCCTCTAAACGGATCAGACCGGATCTCAACAGATTTTTCCCTTTCTTTTCTTTTTATTCCCCCAACCTGGATCCCCCCTGAACCTCACAGATACTGAATGGTGGTCTCATTTATAAACCCGCTGTTACACAGTTAGCTCTTTACAAATGAGCTCTTACAGGCACAAAAACACATCAGGCTCCAGCTCCCCGTGATCACACTCCAATTTAGCCATAGTACACTTCTCTCTGTAGCGAATCCTTGAAAGGAACCCCAGGTGACTCATCCCCCACATTTTCCACCTGTACCAAAGATGACTAATCCGTGGCCTCCTCCGCATTACATCCCCCCCCTCCTCTGTACTGACACTGCAGTCACAGGCGCGCTAGCCTCAAACGGCCCTGAACACCGCCGCAGTTGGACAGACTGAAGCAACACAGGTCAATCGACCAACAAGTGTCTGTCTATCAGCTGCACTGTACACAGATTAGTCCGATGGTGTTCTTAAGCACTTGCACACCATTAAAGCCTCATTCTACTTGAGCTGTGAAAGCATTTAGTCCAGGGGAATCTGTGCAGGGAGTTATTGATGCTTCACAAAAGCAAATCAGATTATCTAGTCTACAATCCTGCGTATGTTGGCAATCGAAAAGCCTTTAGACAGGACTGAATTATTACGGCACGCGTAATACAGATAACCTTGAATCTTTTATGTGAAATTTCTGGTTATTACAGGCCTGGGATTTGTGTTTATGGCACGCCAAATCACACTTTATCTCACAACCTGGAAATGCTAGGTCAGACAGTGGTGGAGTGACTTGGGCTGAGCTTTTCATCCACTGAGGTTTTGTTTCTGTCTGCTGTGCAGTGACAGTGTGATTCATCTTTTAAATTAAGAGGATCTATATTTTGTGTTATCTAGAAAGAAACAAAAGCTGAATTACGTTACTATCATTCCCAGCCATCTCTCCCAGCAGTGCTGACCAGCTGCAGTGTGATGAGGGCAGAAGAAAACCCAGGCGAGGTGGTTTCTGCTCCGGCTGTGAGAGCAGTTAAAGCGCAATCAGGTGAATCAGTACAAAAGGGGAACAATCGGAGCCCGAGGCAGACACAGTCCAAATCTGAGACCTCGACCCTCTCCTCACTCCAGTTACTCACTGCTAGATACAATCACACAGCAGCTCTGCAGGAGGAAGTCATTCCACTTCCACTCTGAGTTACTGTGAGAGGGACAGAGAAACATTATGACAAATGATCAGAACATGTTATATATATTTTCTTTTATGTTATATTTTTTAATGGAAGGTGTTTAACCCTAACCCATTTTGGCTGTATTAATGCACTTTGCACACATTTTTTTCTTTTAACTTTCAACCAGAGCTCATATATCTATAATACACTGTGTACATTACAGACAGCTAAAACTGTTGTACATATTATGTACCATAAAAACCCATTAAAACTTTTTTTTTTCAACCTGTCATTACAACAAATTGGCAAAAATATACATTACATTTTTATCCCTCTGGAAAATGAAATGGTGAAAGGTAAATGTATGTAAATCAAAAACCCTACTTTTAATTGCCAAGATGAATGAGATGGTATCAAAGAAAAGGTCATAAAAATGACTCTTTTGGATACATGGTCACCATGGATATCAGCCAAGACAAAAACAAAGAGCTAAAAATAAAGAAAACTTCTGGCTCGTCTCTCTTTGCTCTTCCTTTAAAAATAAATACATTTTTAATTGCTAGCATTAATCATTTTTAAACATGTAACATTATTTACATATGTATATACTGCATTCAAATTACATGTATAGGTCACATCTATACATACTTGTATATTACACATCAGGCCTATTCATCTACTTTTTTTCGAAGGGCCAGATTTGAAAAAGTAAAGTGCCAAGGGGCCGGACTTTTACCTTGTGTGACCGTGTAAAACGACGCACATTTTATTTTTCCTTTGCTTTATTTCTTTTTACAATTGAAACAGGCTTGTTGTACCAAATCAACTCTGCTTTAACAGTTCAGGCGAACACTTCTTAATAAAACAAGAGTAAGAGAATAAGAGTTGAGTAGGTCATTAAGACATATTGATCCATTATACTTTTAAAATTTCATTTATGGGAAGGCTATGCATATAAAGCTATATATTGATTACCCAATTTCAACCTAATACCATGAAAACATTATGAAATGTTAAATAAACAATGATTTCGGGACTTAAAAGGACTAAATAAAATACAGTTTTTAGTTTAGTAAAAATACTAATCTTAATCTCATCATAACTTCCTGAACAAATGAACATGGTGAGTATCTTGTTGCAACAAGGAAGCGGCCATCTTGAATCTGTTCAATAAAACATCTCTATACTTACTGCACTTCTCAAACAGGTGCCATGTTGTATACAATAGCTTTTTCAATGAATTACTGATCATGTTGATGATTTTAAGATCTCAAAAACTAGTTTATCAAATATCTATATACATGTATAGATATAATATATAAAAATGGTGAGCTACGGTCAAGAGAGAGATCAAGAGATCAACACAATTCAGAGGAAAAGGCAGAAACACAAACAACAGCACCACAAGTCGATACGGCATTTATTTATTTCAGAAACTTTAATACTGTGATCACTGCAAATGTCTTTTTCATACCTTTACATTTTACAAAGACAATGGATCCGGGATGTAAACAGTATCTTTAATCCTGTTAAAACTTGGTCCTATTGAAACGGTGTGCTTTATCTCCGGTCAGAGCTGATCGCTTCACTGTTCAGTTTGTTCTTCCAACACAGCTGTGTAAGCTTTGTGAAACCTTCCTGCCCTGCTGCAATCACTGACCTCGCACGCACGCTGTGTTCGACTGACAACCAACATCCCTTCAGTACAATCAACATGCACCCGCTTCTCGTCTGATCAGTGATGCTTAAGGAAAAGAAGGGTGAAGCGAATAAAGTGGAGCACCTTCCTCTGTTTGTCAGGAACTGCACTGGCAGGAAAACTACGGAGCAACATCTAGACAAGATTGCACAGGAGTGGATGTCCTTACCCTTCTTATCCAATAACCTGTAAACACAATCTTTTTTTTATAAAACACTGTGCAAAGGTTCTTAAAAATAAAAGATATTACAAAATGGAACATTTGAACATCTGAACATTTCCCATGTCCTTCTGAAAAGCACCAGAAAACAAAAGCCGAGGAAAGAAAGAAACTATCTGCACAGTAAAACAACTCAACATTCACACTGGAGTAACTGGACTGGTGTGTGTGCGTGTGTGTGTGTGTGTGTGTGTGTGTGTATGTGTGCATGTGTGTGTTTGAATAAGGTTGATAACTGTATCTAACATCCAACTTGATGCACACTTTTAAAGATGCGAGCAAAACATCTGCACTGCACAGCTTGTCATTTTGGCCATACTTCATTTGAAATACAAAAAACTAGAGCACTTTCCATGTACAATAAAACATTAGTCATGATTTAAGCATCGACAAACAATTTACAGTCAAAACTTCCTGGATCGGGAGCATTTCTGCCTCTAAGACTCGTCTTTTGTGTATATTCTGCGGACTTCACATTATTGGATGAATACTAGACTGCTTTTTACAACTGGCCAAGATGTTAAAGGATGAGTTCACCCAAAAAATCTGAATTCCGTCATTTTCTGCTCACTCTCACGCTGATGGAAAGTCAAGTGAAGTTTCGTAGCCCTCAAAACATTTCTGGAGCTTCACAGCAAAACAGCGTTGCAGCGTTCTCCTGAACAACTGATGTCGGTGGGAACTTGTTTTAGATCATGAAAAAACAACTGAAATACTTAATCCAAGTCTACGGAAGCCTCGGGGAACACTGCAACGCTGCTTTGCTGTGAAGCCCCAGAAATATTTTGTGAATTAGGAAACTTCACCTGACTTTCCACCTGCATGCAGGGTTAAGTAGATAATGACTGCATGTTCGTGTTTGGGTGAACTTCTCCTTTAAACCGTTAAAAAACAACCAAATCATCTCACCAAGAAAAACACTTCAGCTGACTGACTGCTCACTGTGTGCTGTTACCGTCCATACAGACTGACAAGAGATTCCTAAAACAGAACCAGAACCTGTACATCTTTTTGTTAAGAGTCCACTCATCTCACTGCAAGACTGCAGAGCTGAATGTCAGATATAGTAAACATCACATTTATTTAGGCTTGTTTAGATTCTCTTTACATTCAGACCGGGTGCCGTTTTGTGCAGTACGCTGCAGGATTTTAATTGCATCATTTTAAATGCAAATTTTACTTGAAGAGATTCAAAAACTGCGAGTGTTTTTTTTTTTCATCAAAAAGGACAGGGGAATTAAGGCTCACACCATGTACAAATGCTGAAGTTAGCGACCTGAAGTAACCCCGATACTCTTGTAGTCGTGTCGGCTTTGTGGCTCCCGCCTGTGTCGTGATTAGCTTTTTGTAATTTGGGTGAATTTTTCTTCCAATAAACTCTTATTGCGAGGGGCCAGCTGCACTGAAAGATATACTGCATGAAACTGGATGCAAAAGGCACGCACACAGACAAGTATTCACACACTTCTTCACACACTCTCGTCCCTGCACTGGAAGGCCGGCCAGCCTGATTGTGTTTAGTAAAAGTATTCATACGGACAAGAGAGAAAGGCTGAAGCAGCAGATTTCCCAGCACAAACACAACAGTGAGTATGAGGCTGATTAGCATAAGTGTGTAAGGTGAATGTGTGTGTGTAGTTATTTTTCAGGATGAAGAAGAGCCTTTCCCCTTTCATGTGTTCCCCAGGTGCTGTTTCAAAGGCACGTCCCTGCTCTGCCTGGGAGTAAATGACCAAAATAAGTGACTAGTGTAGGCACGGCTGGATAGACTGATGTACATTCACACGACGACAACACACACACACGCGCACACACACACTGCCACTTGGTACTGCAGCTCCCTCTTATCGTGGGAATTTAAATCTAAAGACAGGTCATTTTTGTCAGATTACTTTCTCAAAAGATCCTCACATTCCCGACAAACACTGAACCTGAGGAAAAACTACAGATGTTCAAAGTTAACACGCATATTCACCCACATACATACACCTAAAGTCTGCTCCCTTTATCAAAATAAATCAACCTTTTGATTGTCTCTCAGAGCTGGCTTGTGATTTTCCTTACTGTGTTCTTTGTTTTGTGTGGCCTCCCCGGTCGATGTCTGGCTGATTGCTGAAGAGGAAAAATACAGAGTGACTGGCAGCACATTTAATAATCATGACATTTTCCACTGGTCACCACTAGAGGGCACTGTAAGCAACACGACAGCAGGCTCGGGCACCACAAAATACAACATAATACAGAATAAAAAGCATATAGTCAGGCTTTAGCCAGAATTAAGAAAGAAAGCCATTTAAATAATATAGCTAGTGACCTTTTTCTTGAGGAACTAAACACTGATGTCAGTTGTACTGTACGGATAGAACAACTTATTTATTGGAATTATAATACAAGGAAATAAATTAACCTGGGGGGGGAAAAAACCTTCACTTTTCCCTTCCCGAAAAAATGTCTGTCATTTATCATCAGCTGGCTCTGTGTTCCCGACAGTGGACTGGTAAGCGGAGTCCTCCCTTTCTCCTCTCCCAAAGCAAGATGTTCACTGCTTTCACAGCAGACGGAAGCAGACAGAGGACTGGCGTCGTCTCCATTTAACTTTCTTTTCCCACATCTTTCCAGTGCAAACTCTCCCTTTTTTGGTGAGAGACCGGCGTCCTGACTTCTTCCTATTGCTTTTAAGACACATACAATTGGGATGGACCAAAGCACTCTGGATTATCAGTCATGTTTTTATGGCACCACATGCCGATGGCTTATAAATATACTCCTTTGTCAGGTGTTGGTTTGTGCTGTAGAGACAGACAGGATGCTGTAATCCAGATCTGAGTGACAGAGGAGAAGAAATGGAAAAAAAAAACAACAAAAAAACTGTACAAATCCAAGTTTCCTTCCAGTTCAGAGGCAGATCGACCTGCTTCCATGTTGGTAAGCAAACACTACATTTCTTCACTCTCCATTTACATGTGAAGGAAATGTGAACCCCCTCCTGTGTCCGGTGTTGTGGTGGCTTCAGATTCATTCTGTGCTTGTGTGCGTATCTATCTGACTTTGCGTGGCATTTTCAGAGACGTGGATGTCTCTGCTACCTTCTGCTGTGGTCGCTGTGATTTGGCACCTTTCAGAGAAGCTGGGCAACATTGGAGAAAAGTATTTGAAAATTCAAGGCCAGATATTTATGGTAGGTTGTCCTTAAAAAGACAAAAGGCGGGGGAAGAGGCAAAACTAGCTTCTCTTCAGAAAGAGCTTCCTCTTTGTTGGCAATTTTGCGAAAAAAAGAGATATTGGCCCTGCAAGATGAGCGAAAGATTGATTCCGAAAATCTCTCATGGTCCCGTTGGAGAGTAGAGGTCAGTCCTTCATAATCTGATAAACGACACCCAATTGTCTTGAGTCTCATCCTGAGAAGATCATCAGAGGGTCTGCGGGGACTGGTCGACGATATTTGAAGCCAATAGAAGATGTTCGGAGGGTTCAACAACAAGCCTTTCACGTCAGTCTTTGTCGATCCCCCCCTGCCTCTCCGTCCAGACTGTGTGTGCTTATGTGTGTGTGCGTGTGTGCGAGTTGAATGTGTGCAGGTCAGTTCATGTCGATGGTGTTGAAGACCCACTCGGTAAACTTCTTGAGCTTGGCAGCTGAGGTTTGGGACTCCTCCTGCAGCCTCTGGTTGTCCTCCCACAGCCTCTTGATCTGAGCCTGAAGTCTTACCTTCTCCTCACGCTCCTGTAAAGAGAAAAGGTCAAATTAAATTAATAAATTAAACCAGTTAGTGAGAATTTACTTTGGCAGAAAAGTAATGGGATGAGTGTCTTATGATTACAAGAACAAAATCACTAAACAGCACCAAACAACTCTCCGTATAAATATAATTAACTCTCTGTTTGGTTTTTACACAAACATCTCAGGCCTGCAGACAGTGAGTCACAACTTAACAGGACTGAAGGGCTTTGTGGGTACATTTTAACAGTTGAATCTGCCAAAAGCACTAGCTGGGTGCATGAGCACTAATATCTAGACAGAAAAAAAAAAAAAAAAAAAACAGCACTCAGACTATGGAGAGTTTGGCTTGGTGCTGTCAATCAGCTACAAACTGATTGCTACTGGCTTGAGGGTTGTTGAGGCATATTAGTTTTCCTGGTGTCAAATTTTTTCTCCTGCTACTTTAAAAATAAGAACTGCAGACAGCTTAACACTCCCCAGTATTTCACAGGCAGCAGAGAATTTACTAGGAATTGCGTAAGAAATAAATCTCAACCAGACCGCAGCATTTTTGTGGGTGAAAACTCTTCACTGTTTAAAGGTCAGACTCGTTAACAGGCCTGTAACTAGCAGCTCAAAACTACATCTTTTAAAAGGGACAGAGGAGTACAGCAGCAGAGGAGCTTTAAGCTTCCTGTTCCGTCAGCTAAGAACAAGGAAATGGAGCAGCTGCTAATGATCAGCAAAACTGATGATGATTTTACAAGTAGACTTTGATGTGAATATGGTTACGACTCTGCCTGTTGACATGCAGGTGTTGTGGACAAGTTACTTTGTTTTCCTAAGGGTCTTTGAAGGTACCAGAGGAGAAAGTTGCAGCAACCAGCCAGATTTGGAGCACCTGTGGTTTTTCTGATTTTATTTATTTTTTCCTCACATCTTACATTCCTAACACTCGTTACATCACTTGCATACTTCTGATGTTACTAGACTATTGTGTCCATTCCCAAATTGGTCATGGCCTAGGCGCCAAGTTATGACAATATGGATCCATCCGGCCTGGATTATGCTGGAGCTAGTGGCATAATGGTGTGAGGAATGTTTTCTGTAAGCAAATTGGGAAATGTACTCCCAAGTTAACATCACTAGCTAGCTAATCCTTGTTCCTGACCTTCCTCTGCCAAAATCTTTTGTTTATCAAACTGATTTGAGTATAAAGGATACTTTTAGGAGCAGACGAACATGATAATTGGAGCATAAGTTTGCTTTAAGGAACCAGAAAGAATTAGCTTGGATCAAATGCAACATACACACATGCACCTAAAGCAAAAAAACTGTTGTTTTTGAGCCTTTTGCCTGGGAACACAGGATATAATTAAAATGTAGACACAAACTGGAACTGTAAAAGTGGATGGAAACCATCTGAGTCAAGTGATTCTAACGAGTTAGAGGTGATGCGAAGGAGTAAAAAATAGTAGTTTGAGTGACTCCAGTGAAATCTGAGTCAGCAGTTAACAGAGCGGAACCAAAACAACAGTGGCAGCTCTCCACTGCTGACTCTGTGTTTTCTATTGAAGACAAAATATTTTATTTACATCCACTGTATGCAAATTAACTAAAGCCTTTCATTTTTCATCCCTACTGGCACTTGAATAGAGAAAAGGGGAGCCAGAAAATTGTCTTTGAGCACAACAGAGAGTCGAGGATGTAAACCACACATTGCAGCAATTTGAGTGGGGATGAGGGGTGAAGCCATTCCCTTGTTAGTAAAATAACAAAAATATGTCCCCCTTGAGAAACTGCCATTCCTCTCCATTGCCCTGAGGTCCCTATTAGGTGGGACACAGTCTGGGTCCAGACCCAGATGCCGTAAATTATCATTAAACTTTAACACGGCATGTATATTTAACTGCCTTTACAGCACTGGTTTAATGGCCCAGGAAACTCACAGACTTATTCCAAGCATTGTAAATCAACTGATGTGATCTACTCAGACAATCAAATCTGTGGATAATAAGCATTGTGACTCAAGTCACACACACACACACACACACACACACACACACACACACACACACACACACACACACACACACACACACACACACACACACACACACACACACACACACACACACACACACACACACACACACACACACACACACAGGACTTATTCCCACGGGCAGTTCAAAATAAGTATGTCTCATATATAAGACTGTGGTGATTATTAAAATCGGGCACTACTAGACATTATAATGTTCCAGACCTCTTCTCTACATGGACATGTTTGAATTTTAATTTTCTGACAAGTTCACAAAACGCCTACTGTCTAAATGTATGTGCACATGTTTGTGTTTACTCTCCCACCTTCTTCAGATCCTCCTGCAGCATCTTCACCATGGCCTCCAGTTTAGTTACCTTCCTCTCCAGCCCTATGTGACCCTCACTGTGGAAAAGAAACAAACACATGCGATTAATAGGTATTGTTAATACACTTAGTAATAGAGAATGGAAAATTAAATTTAGTTATATTCAACCTCAAAACTCGCTGCAGGACGTTGACAGACATTCTGCACTACATTTGTTCTCTGTGCCTGCGCATGGGTTTATGTTCACCTCAGAACTAGAGTCAGAATCTGAATCAGGTTTATTGCTCAGTAGGTTTTATTATACAAAAAATTGGTCTTGGGATATTTCTTTATGTGCACAATGTTAAACATAGTAAGTAAAACACATAAAGAACAAAAAAATGCAGGTTTTGGAAGTCAGGAAGCATAAATAGAAAATAGACTTGTATATATCACAGGAAAATATATTAAAAAGTAACCACCATAACATTGTCACTGGCCTCCATGCAGCTTTCTACTGCTCCCTGTTTGTGGCATGTTTCTGATGTCAAATGCGACACACAAGGAAGAAAGAAAGAAACGTTTGCAGGCAAAGGAAGTCAGAAGGAGTCAATTGCCCATATTGCTTATTTGGTGTAAAAAATTGTATAATCTGACCCCAAAGAGCATGAATATTTAATACAAATTAAAGTTAAAAAACCCTGAGCAAACATTAATTGATTAATTGTCTTATTTAGCAGTAGTTAACTATGATAAGCTTTACAGATGAGGTAGTAAAGTAAAGCAACAGTCTCACTTTTACTTTTTCCCAAGTGGTTGCAAAGATGATGAAGCTGAAGTCCTGAGGCCACTTGTGTTCCCTGCATATTTCTTGTGTGAGAACCTTTTCTGGCCATGTATCACATTCTCTGTCAGACATTAATAGTGCATGATGTGTAGGAAAAAAAATATAAAGAGTATAGGCGTACGGTGTTACCTCGATGAGGGCCGTGACAATGGAACAGGCTGCAGCTCTATGTGTGGTTGCTGGGGACTGGAGGCGCCGCTGCTTCGGTGGTTTGCATCTCCAAAGACAAAACTTCTCTGGACTGGAAGACGAGAGACATGGAAATGGACTGACTCAACCTTAATGCCAAGCTGATGTTATTTTTACCTTTATTTCAGGGGTCATAACACACAGAATTTCTTAAAGTCAAGCTTATTTTAGCGAAGATAAATCACATAAAAGGAGAGACGCGTGCACTTCCGATTGATATCTGATAATACCGTAATGTGTGTTTCTTTCTGTCTCAAAGGTATTAGCAACGTCCACCAGGTGTGTCCATTCCAGGTTGTCCCTGTCTGAAGATGGCAGAGGCATCAGCTCCGGAGGGAGGGGTCCACGATGACGCTCGACCAAATCCACCAATGATGTGTCAGACGCCGAAAGATCACCTATGAACCAGAATTAAGTTTGAGAAAGTAGTGCATGTAAAATTAATTTCCATCACTATTTCTATGACTACTCTGTGTTTTAAATCAAAAGGGCAGGAGATACACTTGTGGAACTTGAGCCAAATCAACTAACATGACTCACTGTGGATGTACCTTTATGTTTACTCCACGAATAAAGTGATGACACAATATACAGAACCATGGCTACAAAAAGTAGAGTAGAGAAAGAGAACCTAAAAACATTACTGTCGATCTTACCGTGGAGCTTGACTCCCAGCTTATAGGAGGGTCGTCGGAGGGGAACACCACGTGTGGTGGGTGAGCGTGGGAGGGTGGAGCAGCTGAAGAGAACATCAGCACCGAGTGCCGGTTCAGTCACTGTGTCGCTCAGGCAAGGAAGGCGCTGGCCACGATAGATACTCTCATCTGAGAGGGTACGATGGAGGGAGCGACGGTGGCTGGGAGGCTGGCCTGGTGGAGATTTCTGTCCGTGCTGCACAGGAGTCGTGGGTGGAAGTGATAAAGAAGTGTTATTGTAAATATTGCTAAAACACAGGATCTGTTTCAGGTGCATGCTCATTACCCAAACCAACATCGTTGCCTAAATGCTCCATTGTACATGTCCACACTGATGCACAGTGCAGACTTTAAAAAAAATAGGCACTTCAGAAGAAAAAAAAAAAGGTTCTGTAAAATATCTGTATAAATGAAGACACACTTAGCATTTGCCAGATATTTTTAATGCAATAATTACAAATAGATGCTGTCAATTATTGCCTGAGGATGCACATTCAGAGGGTATTGTGTCGAAAGCAGAATTCTAATTATTTGATTTAGCCTTGTCCAACCAGGCTTTATCTAGCAAGCTTTAAATGAGGATACCAGTATTGCATAATCTGTTACTCAACAGAAAGAGTCACTGAAATCTAAAAGCTGTAGGAACCTTGCCAGCAGCAGTTCATGGATTTTAAGATATCGATATTCTTCTGACAAGATTGACAAACATGCCTGCAAATTCACCTTTTCCTTATGTCTGCGTGGTGGTGGAGGGCTGTCTGGGGTGCTGTGTCTCTTCACATCTTCCTCCATAGTAGATTTGGCATGAGGCTGGGGCGAGTGCATGTCCCGAAGAGAGGGCCTGGCTGCTGGGGTTGGCACAACCTCCACTCCTCCTTCTCCTGGTGACTTCCTAAAAAACACACAGACAGAAGGAGATTAAAGAACCACAATCATGAGATAAATCATGCATGCAGCTCTATTAATGTCGCTATAGTGCAATAATAATACTGGTAGGTGATACAAATTTGTGGTCATTCAGCTTCCACAATACAGCCTTTCATTGACATGTTGCATTCAGTTAATGATCACTGTTAAAGCTTTAGTGTAATATCTTCTTCAACCACAAGGGGGTAATCAAGTAATACACATATTATCACAACCAAAAGGCATTAATAGAAAAGTACAGTGGGTGGCTGTCTTTACATAGCAGCTCTACAATAAATACAATCATGATAAAGCTAGAAATGCTCTTTTTTGAGACACCCCAATATATAAACTAAATAAAATGAACTTCTGAAGGAAGCAATATAAAACCGATCATAACGCACTACCAGGTAGAAAAACAAATTCTTCTTTTTTCATGATGTTATTTCAATGTGTTTACATCTCATTCATCTAAAATGCATGCTTAAAGCTTTCATATTATTACAACAAGTGCACTAATGTTAGGTTGGAGACCTTGTCTGGTTGCAGATTACAGAAAATGACATCTTGAGTTTACTGAAACCAGCAATTAGTCTAACTGGGATTGATTTGTTATATCAACGATTCTAGGAAAGCAACATGGTGCATAAAATGAGCAGAGCAAAAACTAGGTCAGAACATCTTGTTTAACTATATCTTAAAATGTTACAGTTAAGACTGAAAATGACGAGAGAAACAGAAAAATATTCACATATCTCTGAAAAGCAAACTAACCGCCAGTTGCCTAATAAGGAAGTAACCTTTTTTGTTAGCGTGATGTCACAGTAATTCAGTGAACAGGTATACTGCCAGAAAACCACACCGACCAGCACCAGCCAGGACCAAATCACTGGAGAAAATTAATGTTTAGATGACATAGTTTTGGAGGGCCTATTGCACCTCTGAGCAATGCATTTTAATCCCCACACACTCTGGTGGCATCATTAATACCAAACAACTTAAAGGATGTGTATAACTGTGTGCAGTTCGCAGTGTGCAGTACACTGTTGGATCTGAAACCACAATGAAAGATCAACTTTATTTTTTCCTAATCCTTACTTGCGTGTGTCTCCAAAGTCGACAGAATTAATGGTGGAACCGGGCTTCCTCCAGCCAATCAGGTACTTGGACTGAGCTCCCTGGCGGGGGTAGAAGCTCTTGGGCCCAGGGGACGCCGAAGACTGGGATGAAGGGGAGGTGGCTGAAGAGGAGGACTCCTCTCTTGGGGAGCTGTGGCCTGAGTGCCTGGCGCTGATGGAAGAAGGAGAAGCAGAGGGGTTACTTCTCTGGCATTGCACTGATGTAAGATATACACAAGTTGCAGCATAATCCTGAGTTTGGAAACTATCTTAAGGCAATGACAGGATTTTTGGAGTGTTTAGAGAGGAGGATCTACATTTAAGAAATCAAATTTGGTCAAGCATAAGTAAGTAATTAAGAGGACACTCTAATCATCTAGGAATTTCTAGGGTGGACATACATTACTGAGATTTAGATGCAACATTTTTATCAAAGTATCACCTGCGGTCAAGCCAACCTTGTCAAACTCATTTCAGAGGCCCCTCTCATCCCCCCGCTGCCACTACGCCAGAATACAAATGTGCCTTAAATGCTGGACAGATGATACCCGGGTCATGAACTGTAACTCTATCTGAACGGGTGAATTAAGGCTCGCTCAAATAGGAAGAGAGAGAAACTGGAGTTATCTTAGCTCCAGACATGAGAGTTCAGCTGTGAAAAGTTGGACACGTGTTCCAAATTTGAGGCCTAATGTGGAAAGATAAGAGGGAGTTAAAATTACTCCTGCGCTTCGTTTCCTGGAAAGACTTCTTGAGAGGGACGTGGTCTAGTATGTGTTCTTCTTGGGCGAAAAAAATCAGCTTGAGTGATGTGAAATGGAAACATGCTGCACAGATCAGGCAAATACTGCAATGATTACACAGGACAAAGTGGAAGAGGTCAGACTTGAAATCAAAATTGAAATTGGTTAAAGCTGTCAGATGCAACTTTCTTGCGATTTTTTAAAAATGTTTTGCTTTATTAATTATAAATCTGTGCTGATTGAAATGCTCTCACAGCTGTTTGCAACTGGTTTTGAGTGTCTTTAGCATAATTTAGGGTGTATGCTATTGGCTGCATGGCTTTTGGTCAACTGCTTGTCCAATCAAGGTGACAAAATAAATAAGTATTCCTTTGAAGCGTCTCACTGATCGTGTTTGCCTTCTGCTACAGATGCTGATTCCCTCAACCTCAGGGAAGATTGTGTTTATTTCAGGGTAAACAGCTCTTTAAGACGAGTGACAAGTGTTTGAGCAAGAACTTGGCGATGTTTGAGTTTGTTATGATACACACAATGTGTTTTGGTGAGAAACACTGATTGTAATCCAAACTTTTTGCTTGAACTCCACAAGATCGCAAATAGGGATCGAATAATAGGGTTGTTTTCAGGCCAGATAGCATAACAGATTATTGTCACGGAGGCCAATAACCAATATTTGGAATTTGCTTTTAAAAATGAAAGTCTTGGGGCGAGCACAGGAGCCAAAAAACCCTTCGCATCAGATGGCAAAGCAAATCCGCATATTGGCTTTGCCTGGAGTTTAAATTTGGTGAACTTTGACCGGTTCCATACGCCTGCATTTGCGTATGTCTGATCACGGACTGATCCAATGCTAACCAATCACAATAGTGTTGTGGGCGTGAGACTTCGTGAGACCACAGAGTGGCGATGACAAATAGAGGGAGGCAGCTGTATCAGAGCCAAAGCAGGACATTATATAAATTCATTTATATTATTAGCAATCGAACAAACAAAACACAGACACTTAAAATCAGTAAAATGCTGATTATCGGATCCGATAATGGTCTAACCCCAATATAAAGCACCAGTTCCAAACCTTGTTGGCTTGGAACCCTGAATAGCCAAGCAGCACCAACCCATAACCACTCATCACCGGCCACTAATGTTTTTGAAATGTGAGCAGTAACTCCAAAGAGTGAACCCTTTCTCAGATAGTGTATTTTAAATAGTTTTATAGATTTCTAAAGAGCTCAATCATTTTTCTTTTTCGAATAGTCAGAATAATAAAAAAGCAGAAACGCACCATTAAGTTGTTATGAAACAGTTTAATTTTGATACATATCCCTCTGTATGACTGAAATAAGCAAACTAGACTGTCAGCGAGTAGATATGCTATTTCTTAATAGTTATTATAGTTGTTCTAAATGACTGTCAGTAGGTTGGATTCCGACATATAGGGGTTGGATAAGTCATAAAATTAAAAATTTTCATTGCACAGTGCTGAGAATGACCTGAAGGGTGTCACAGCGGTACGTTGTGGCACTAAAACAAAGTTTACCTTGTTTAACCCTTGTCATCTTTCGTCTACAGCCAGAATTAACAAATAATGAAAGTTCCTTGTAGTAGCTTTGACCACTCAGACTGATCTTACACCAGACCCTCAGGTTTGTAACCACTCCCTTATAAAGTAACAGTACACACTACATCCTCCTCCCTCTCAAACAAACATTTCAGTGTCACCACATAAACACACAGACAGACCTCGAGTGCGATCCAGCTTCACTCAGACTGTACGTGCTGCTGTCTCTAACGAGGAGATGAGTAGGTGGGGTTCGGCCTGTCCCGTCCATACTCCTTTCTGCTGGAGGTCCCGGGGACTCAGCGGCAGCAGGTGATCTCTCCAGCATCCTGCGGCCTCCCTCGGTGGGGCTGTGCCATGGAGATACTGACCGCTCCCTGCTCTCTCTGCCTCCACTGGGAGCCAATAGGGAGGTGGTGCTGCCATGATGAGAATGGGGGTGAGAGTGGTGAGAGGCTCCATAAGAGCTTGTGTCAATGCCGCTGTCGGCTGACGCCCCCTGGAGGTAGCCACCTCCTCCCAGGCCATTGGGCTCAGTTTCACCCTGGTCACCACTGGAGCCTCCACCCGCTCCCATTTCGTACCATTTATCGCTGTCGCTGTGGCCACCGCTGGAAGCTGTGCTGGATAGAGTATTACTGCTCGAGTGTCCGGAGTAAGGTCCGTCAGACTGCCAGAAGAAACAGGAAGTGGAAGAGCGAGAGGATATGACAGAGGGAGGTTTCCATGTTAGTAAAAACGTCAGTGTTTCAGCAAATAATCAGTCATCTTGCGATGAAAACATCAGTGAATGAACATTACAGAATGCACTTTAAACCGCATACTAACAGAGGTTCAGAAAAAGCGAACAAACAAATCTGGGCCTAAAAATGTGTAAAAAAGAAAGGTTACAGAGCATTTAAATTGTACTGTCAGAGTTCTGATGGTGTAAGTAAACAGTGTAAGAAAGATGTACAGTCTGACCTGGCTGCCCTTCTTCGGTGAGATGTGGATGACCTGCTCCTGCCTCTGGATGCGGGGAGCTCCTGAGTAGCCGGGACCAGACTTGGAGGCTGGGGCCTCTGCAAGACACATTCCAATGAGCACAGCTCGGGTTAGTGACAAACACATGCACAGACCCTGCGGGACAAACAAATGATTTGCTGATGATTCAACAGAGAACTTGTTCTCCTCTCTGCTCACTTGTGTGTATTTTGCTACTACAGCACTCATGCTTCCAGGAGGCCCATAGCGCTGACATTGTTTTCATTCTGCATCTGCCGTGTCCATGAACAGAAACACAGATCATTTGTCATCAAAAGCAACGCACATCAAACAGAAATGTGTCCCCAGACAGTCCCTGCTGGCTTTGTTTGTTCTGGACAAGCTGTGCCACGTGAGGGAATGTGTGTATGTGGCCTGAAGCGAAACTCGGGGTATAAATGGGACTGTTGTATAATTGTCTAGATGTTATGCAACAAGATACACAGAGCGGGCAGCTAATGACCACAGCACCATGAGAGGGAGAGTTAAGGGAAGTATCATAACATCTGCTGGGGTGAATCTGGTAATGTAGTGAACTCCTCTATATCTCACTTAGAATATTCATTACGCTGCAGCCCATAGGGCTCTGTGCACTAATTAGAGATGGCTGCACGTGTGCATGCCTGCTTCTGTGAGTGCCTGTGCATGTGTGTGATATATTGTTTTGTTTCTCAAGAGTTTTTAGAGATGTGATTGGTCAACTAGATGTCTTGCTTTGAAATGTGATAAACCAAAAGCACGATTTCCAATCACCTTGGTTTAATGTGTGCCCTCCTGTGGGCTTTACTGGACTAGAAACACTGTTAGGGTAGTTGATATTGCTGTGCATGCTTTATTCTTTAACAAGATCACATTAGCTTCCACAGAGTAGTCGCTAGACTACCTGGGGTCCTTCAAAAACAATAACTACAAGAAATACAAAAAAGGAGTCTTGTGTATTGCTCTATGGAAGATTGTGCATGGGAAGAAAAGTCAGGACAAACAGAAATTATCTGCATCTCACCACCCAATGCATGAATTCATCATAAACCTGCCACAAGATTACAAAAGAAAATGGAGCATATGCAGTTCAAAATGGTAGAAGCAACAGGAAAACCTGATGCAATAATTACAGGAATGCAACACCCTATATAGGCTACATTAAGGGCTATGGTAATTTGATGTTTCAGTGTGTGACACAAACTAAGAGCAAGAGCGAGTATCCTGCCCTCTGCATGACTCGTGTTATTTCTGGACAGAGCACAGCCACATCATCATTGCTGAACGGGTCAAGGGGGTAAAATTGGGAGGAAGAGGAAAAGGACAGAACCCTAAACCACAGAGACAGCAAAGTAGCCTGTGAAGGGCTGGACACTTGGCCCGGCCTGCATTGTTCCACCCTGACCAATAAAGACATAAGTGCTATAAACAACCACAAAATGAGAGACTAGGTCCTTTCTCTGTGATTGTGGCAAGCAGAACAGGTTGAGGGCACGGCTGAAATGTAGGCTGGTCAACAGTCTACCAGAGCAACATCCTGCTGGGAATCAGAGGAGCAGTAGAGGAGCAGTAGAGGAGCATGTGGTCTTTGCGGCTCTCAGAGGCCAAGTGGTAAACAAGAAGAAAACTCCTAAAAACAGTGCATGGGAGAATTATCGTAATTAAATGAAAGCCAGTGTACAAGAGGATCAAAAGATGAATGAGAGGCAAACATAAGCGGCCGCAGAGAATGAGGAACTGACTGTAGGAAGGGAGGGAAGGAAGGAAGAAAAGGCACACAAAGAGAAGGTTGGCCAACTATGTCAAGAGGAAAGAAAGGAATTTCTCCCCTTTCTTTTTCTCCTTTATTAAACCGTGAAACGTGACATGAAAAAGTGAAATATTTGCAGAGACATTAAGACATTCTCTGTTAAGGCAAAATAATTCACAGCCTGCAGAAGAGAAGGAGGAAGAGGAGGGCAAGGGAATGCTGTTTATAGACAGTGTGGATGCTGTCAGAGTTCGTATCTCAGCTCTGGAAGGAGCAGTGCCAAAAACCTGTCATGAACAGATGAGGAAGTCTATACAATACACACACATACCTGCCATTTCAAAGCATTTAGCAGAACGGATAAATATGGATGATTATTTTCCTGTGCTGCCGCTTCCTCCCACGCTATTCAACAGTCAAGTGCCCTCACATTCCTCCCATATGAAAACATACAGTACATTTACATTGCAGGAAACATTAGAATCTACTATGACTATTAAGCCGCTGCACCTTCACTGTATTAAATCAATTATTTCTTCACAAGATATAGGCTGTGTTTCAACTGCATAGTGGATTTTGCGTATGCCAGAAAGGCTTGGATGAATTCTACATTAGCAAGAATTTCTAAGGATGCGCCATGAGCTTAGTGCACATACTCAGCTGCCCCAATATGCAATGCATCTTCTCAGACTGTCTGATGGCAGATTGTGAGGCAGACAGTTCAAGCACCACACTGCATATATATATCTGAATATCTTAGGTGAGAAATCAACTGTGTAGATTTCAAATATGGGCAGTTTTACGAAAATTGATGGTGAATCTAAAATGTGCTTGTTTGTTTTCAGAGTTGAGTAGCTTCGCAAGTGCAAGCGGGGGTAGCTGGCCAGCCGACTGGCTAACTGTCCCTCTGGTCAGCATAAATACCTCTCTTATCCCACACTCACTTCAACAAATGCAGCAGATGACTTCATCAACATTTCTGTCTACTGTATTGTATTTATTCTGTTTATTTTCCATTATTATAGTTAAGCGCTTCTTTAGGTAAACTGGTAAACTAGAAGATAAAGTTCATAGCCAGAAACAAAACCTCCTCTTGGATCTTCTCATTTGCAGTTGCCGTCTCAGCAGCCTCCTCTTCTGCATCTCGTTAGAGTATAACGACAATCCATCTTTAATCTTAAAGGGGCTCTGTGTAACAATTTGCAGCAATTTACACGTGTAAATCACTTTTTTATTGGCTATATATGAGAGGATTGTAATGTGAAAAATGAAACCTTCCCCGTCTCCCTCGGTTGCCTATACAAGCCTGTGGATTGCCTTGTCTCAGTGTCTCTCTCCCCTATGCTAACAGAGAGCAACAGTAGCTAATGTTATGTAATGAGTCCAGTAATATAGATGATATATATGATAGCCTCTACTTCATTTAACAGGAGCGAGCAGTATATGTAGTAGGCAGTACATTAATATTTGATTTCGAACACAGTCATATTCACCTGTTGACCCTCGTTCACCACTTCCCCCTTCCTCCATTCTCGACCAATTAGGAGTGGACTTCCCACTGGAGCTGCCCTCTCCGACCACCTCTCGTCTCTCAGCAGACATTGGCGAGTGGCGATTGCTTACAAACCTGGTGAACGAGCACACAAGCATGAAATCAGAACACTTTGTCTTTTTATATTCAGCTTTTTTTCCTTTCTTTTTTTTTTTACCCTTAATCAGCTAAATGTGTTTCTCCACTGACTAAAAATGCAGAGCTAGAATAGACGGAATGACAGATTTTGAAACACAATACATTTTCCCACAGGCGGTAGTGGGTGGAAGTAAAAAAAATTAAAAAATAAAGACCTTCTGTCAAGAGCATTATCATACATAAAGACACTCAAATGCTATCATTTCATTCTCCTACACCAACGTCAGACACTGTTACAACTGTCAAATGAATCCAATCTTAAGCCAACTTTTGCTATTTTAGGATAAAATTAAAGCTTCCTAAATGTAAAATGTGTTCCAAGATAAGTGGAGTTATTGTCTCTAATTGTTTTCTAAAGATAAAACTGAGACAGTTAACAGTTAATAGACAACATGTTCTATCAATAACAATTGCATAAAAAACATGAAAATTGGGAGAGATTTGCTGCTCTTGCTACGCTTCTCTGATTTGATGCATCATAATTTGCATTAAAAATACCCTGTCATCTATACACAACCCCTTTCCCCCCTCTTCCTTACTGTTCAGGCATGGACTTCTGTCTCCAGTGAGCAGAGCTTCCGGAGGCGTCACTGGAACAAGACAGGTTGCTGGGAGAGCTGCGATTGTGAGGGGAACGTCCCAACGCCAGGGAGGAGGCCAGGCTATAGCTCTCACTGCCTGGAGACATCCTGGTAAATGAACAATCACATATGCACACACAGGAACTGTAAGAATTTACGGTTGTGTGGAAATTGAGGGAACTAAAGGAAGATGAAATAAACACAGCAAGACATTGTAAGAACAAAATGTTCTAGGTTGTTCCTTCAGAGGAAATTCCATTGATTGCCACGTTGCTGGATGACAAAAATACATGAATACTTAAAAGCTTCTGCTTAAAAATCAGCTACACACTCGACAGCTGCCCTTTGGGTGCTTTGTTGACACACTAGCTTGCAGAATTTGCAACGATTTTTTTGTTTCATCTCAACATCAAAAATAACTCAAACAAATACTACCATACTCCTCATGTATTCGCCCTCTAACATGAATATTACATTCAAAAAATCCATATTTATAAATCCAAAGAGCTCCAACCTTTTGGGGTCCAGGGGTCGGCCATCACTGCTGACACTGCGTGGGATGACTGCGCCCCTCTCTAGCCTCTCAGCTGACAGGGTCTTCCCCACTGAGCTACCCAGGCTGATGGCCCGGTTGGGTGTGTGGGGCTGTGGTGAGGCGGTCAGTGATTGCTGAGGGCTGCTGGACGTCCTCTGCCACTTGTTGTTGTTACTACGGAAGGGGAACTTGTACTCGAAGGAGCCACTATCGCTGCTGCTGCCCTTGTAATCTGACACGGGCATCCGATAGAGCTCTGAACAGCCCCTACAGACGGGAGGAAGGATGTTTGGTTTGAGAATCAAGTGTTGTCTATGTCTGCGTCAGCGAAGCTTCACATAACTTATTTTCTTTTCTTTGCAAGGATTAACAAGGTTGGAAATAAAAAGTGACAAATCTCAAATCTTAAGTATCACATGCACTAGTATTTTATCTGGTTCCCATGAATCAGTGAGTGGAGTGTATTTGCCTCAGCATAGTTCATGTTTCCTGTAAGAACAGGCAGCTAGGGAGGGACTTGTTGCTGATATTGATAAGCAGCAGTTAGCTACAGATTAATTTCTTAACAAAGCTCCAGGGATCTGTCCATCTCTAAATCACCTCAGTACTGTAACTGGCCTCCATCGCTGGAGGTGTTCATTGAGTAGTTGCCAGTTAGCAGTATTTAGCAAGTAAAGCTATCTATCCAGAGTTGACGCAGAAAAGCCAGAGGGCAGCCGAGGGAAAACCAGACAAAAAAAGAAGATCCAGTTTCACCTAATTCGGTGGATAAAGTGTTTTTGTACAAGCTATAAAGTTCTTTAGTAAACAAGTTTTAAAGTTGTGTCTTTTTACAGTAATTTGTGACGTCTGGTCCCCCCCTGGTGGCATCCTTCAAATACATCTGTGGCAGCATCATGAAATTATTGCAGGATGAGTCATCAACATTTTCTTATCGTTAAAACTGCTTCTTCTTTTTTTTAACCATTGTTTGGCCTGATACTGGCGCTTATGAGTTATATAGAAAGACTCAAGTGATTGAAACTTCATCAGAAATTTAATAACTTGACTCCTGAAGCACCACAGAACAACAACTGTGTGTGCCGTCTCTCCAGATAAACAAACTAATATATAAACAAACAAGTGGTTGGCATAAAGAATTTAAGGCAAACAAACAACATCCCATCTCCACATACCTGCGTGGAGTGGCGTCATCATGTGGTGGGATGATGACAACACGCACTGTCACTGAGGTCCGTAGGAGGTCAATCATCTGCTCATGGGTCAGTGTTGCCACAGCAACTTTGCAGATTTCTACCAATCGGCTTCCTTGTCTCAGTCCTGCCTGCCAGGCATAACCATACGGCTCCACCTATTCAATAAAAAAGTTTTATTGAATTGCAGCTGCAGTGGAGAGATGAAACAGTTAATCCTAGACAGAAAGTAATGTAGTTTTCTTCATTTAAAAAAAAAAATTCTTCTTTGCTTTCCTTTTGTGTGATTTTGGGTAACATGAAAATGTATTAACAGTATGGCTACTTGTATAGTAGATGCTAATCATTTGTAATCCAGACAGAGGAAACAAAGATTTCTGAGGTTTACATCTCAGTGTAAACTAAATTATTAGAATGCCCATTATTATTTTAAGAATCATTTTCATTTAAAATATAGGTATTTTTCAGCCCCATTTTGTTTGATATGTAAGGTTTATAAAATTCTGTTGTACTGATGACCGATTATGAAAGAGACAGAGACAAATTTCCTCTCCTATACTGTCTGACAAATGATCTCCAAAGTCTCCCATCGTTACCAATAAAAACTTTAAAGCTGCAACTAGGAACAACTCCATCAAGAAGTTACCACGCGGTTTTATGCCTCCCCACACCAGTCAAGTTGCTGTTCTTGAGTTCATCGTTTAATAATGGCCAGAACATTTTTTGCAGAACAACATGATGTCACAGTGAAGTTGTCATTACTTCATTGTTTTATCCTATTAGACATTTGTGTAAAATGTTCGTATGAATTTTTGAGTGATGGCCTTTGACCATTGAATTCTAAAAATCGGTTCAACCTCAAGTCCAAGTGGACATTTGTGCCAAATTTGAAGAAATTCCCTCAAGGCGTTTCTGAGACATGGAGTTCACAAGAATGGGACGAACTGACAGATGGACAACCCCGAAATATAATGCATCCAGCCATGGCTTTCGCCAGCGCAGAGGCATAACAAAAAAGCAAAGGGTATATCATCCTGTTAACAGGTAGACTACAACTAGTAAGGCATGCTCATATCTGCAATGTAAACACACATTGTATCTCAATGAACTACACTGTTTAAGAGTACACTTTCAGAAAAACATTTGAGTTATGAGCTGACAGATACCTCAGCCACGATGCCTTCATAGTTGACGTGGAAGCCCAGCTGCCCCAGGCCGTTTCGACGAAGCGTCATCTCTGATGTCTCGCAGCCCTTAGTCAGGAACTGGACATGGGGAGGGCAGAGAGATGCACAAAAGTACAGATGAGAGATGCAGTGACAGGAATGATCAGGGGAGAGATGATGAGAACCAAACAGGTAAAGAGGTGATAAGAAAAAAATGCACAGAAAAAGAGACAGTTAAAATGAAAAGACAGGCAAACTTATCTTCACACCCTCAGACAAATCTTCAAATAGAATAGGAGGACAAGTAAGGGGATTATCTAAGGTTGTAAATGTGTAGGTCTGCAAATGTGTGTAAACATGTCAGTGCATGTGTACACATTCTTCCCCCTTTAAGTTGAAGAGGAGATTTTTTAAGACAACTTGAGTAATCCCTGTGAGATTTATGTCCATAAATAAAGATGAATTAGTGCTCCAGCATAAGTGGTACAAACCTCACTAGATGTGCGCGCTCATGCATTCACACACACACATGCACACACTCAACAGATGACAGAAATGAAAGCAGGTGTCTCTTGCTGTGACACTTTAGGCTGTGTTCACACAGAGATGCTTTGCTTAGGAGAAACACTTTTGAACTTTTTCATGTTTTTTCATGGAAGGATGCGACTCTTGGCATTCAGGCCGGGTGGGCTGCGCTGCAAACCATCTGCGCCCCTTTTTCTCAGGGACTTATGTGAAAATAGTTAAATGTTAAAGGAGAAACCGCCCGGATCACCTGTCAAACTGCAAAGGGCAACCAATGAGTTGACAAAGGATATGGTAAAACCAATCCTCATTGTAGATGACTTTTTCATTGTGGTCGGTCACAAGTCATCCTTCTATCTCCCTCTCGTGAAGTGCCTGGCGGCTTCAGGGCACCTTGCATTTCTCCGTCTGAACAGGATGTTAGTAAAAGCTCTATAGAAGTCAAACTCACAGGGAAGCGTGAATAAATCATGCTGCAGACTAGCACCTGATAGGAATTGTTATGATGCTCTCTGATGTTTTTGAATGTGTGCGTGGGAGAAGAGAGTACAAGAAAAAAGGCAATGATAAGGAGCAAACAAGAGGAGAAAAAAAAGAGCAGAGAGAGAAGAAAGAGAGAGGGGGAGACGAGTTCCAAAAGCGGGTGGCCCAAGGCCACTTCCCTTCTTCTCTCTGGCATCGAGGTAGTCCAAATGATTGAAGATTAACGCCAGATGCATGAAATGCAACATGAAAGTGATACATTTCTGAGTCCTGAGCCAAATAACAGTGTGAGTCTGTGTGTGTGTGTGTGTGTGTGTGTGTGTGTGTTCCGATATGTTAGTATGCATGTGTGCAAATCAAAGATGGTGGACTCAATCCAGGTTACATAAATACATTATAAAAACCATCAAACACACACATGCACACACACACAGTTTGAACGTAGGGACAGGCTAGGGAAATGAATGTATTCTAAAGCACTGATGATTACATAAGAAAACACCTTTTTTTCCAACCAGTTTCCATGGAAACAGCTAAGGAAGAGCTAGCACCACTTCACTGTCTGTGTAGGTGTAGGAGCCATTAGGAGTATGTTGTCCAGAGGTGTTTCTGAAACTCCCCCAATAAGCTGAGACCAGTAATAAGAAAACAGCTTTGGCATGTAAACAAAAAAATGTTGTCATTCTTGCAGACTGCCAGCCAACAATAAATAATTGGTGAGACGGTGAGTGGGCCAGGTAAATGATCAATGGCAGACGACAGCATCAATTTGGTTTGTCACTTCTGCCATCCTTTGGTGGTATTCAGAGACTCCTTACAACAACAGAGTTGTGACACTCATTTGGTTACAGGGACCAAAACATCATTATGCTGACACTGACAAACCACATTATGTCAGCTCTCGTGGGAAATAAACTTGGCACCAACTGGCCTAATTTGATTCTTAATGTGTGGTTGCCATGACCTCAGCTATGACAGCAGAGGGCAGGGAGACCCACAATTGTCAATGACTGATACAAATGTGAGAATACAGAAAATATCTACTTATTAAACATAATTCAGCAAGAAGCGGTTTTATAATTTAATTGTGTGAGCATGTTGAACGCATCTAACACATATGTAATGTATTACTGTGTGTCCTCTCACCTCTAAACGTTTAACAACCTCCTTGAAATCCTCAGTGTTATTACTGATACTCCTCAGAGACACACTGTCTCCACGTTCGTAGAAAATCCGCAAAGACGCAGGGCTGCTCAGTGTCCAGCCAATCACGTCCTTAGTGGCACAGTTGAACACCACAGCCTTGCCCTCCTGGTCCAACAGGATGAGAAAGTCATTGGAGATGGCCAGAAGGGCTTCCAGTTCCCCTCCGGTCCCGTGATCCTCAACGTGGACCGGCCAGGTCGTTGCCCCCAGGCTGCGCAGCTCCGCCCCGCCGTACGGCCTACTCTTCTCTTTTTTCTTGTGAGCCAGCGAGATGAAAGGGAACTTTCCTGAGGGGTCGATGGGTGTGCTGGTGGTGTGGCGCTCAGCCAGGTCGCGCAGATACTCCTGGCGTGTTCGGGTGGCCATGGCGCGGAACTTGTGCGACTTGTGGGCTGCATTCTCCGCATTGATGACCTTGGCCAGCAGGAAGTCCCGGAACACAGAAGACTTGGGAAAGGTCACGCCCTCTGGGATGAGGGGGCCGAAGGAGGGCACGTCTTTGGAACGGGTGACTGCCACACTACAGGGAGAGGAGCACACCAAGGAAATGAGTGAAGAGAAGAATTGATGTTTAAAGTGGCAATAGAGATGTTTTTTGCTTTAACAGGTAATTATGCGGTAAATGTTGCACAATGTAATGGCTTTAGAATAATGACATCATTGTTGTTTCAATTGGTTCCCAATAAACCTCAGCTTGGCAACATTTTATCGGCTTTCACATCTCCTTTAGGGACAAACTGAATAAATAAACTTGTGTTTCGTTGGAAGTTGTTACAATGAGGAAAATTGACAGTGATCTAGTTATCTTTGCTACAGTGGTGCCAATAATAATACCACTTGGAAATGCTAGTGGGGGGAATGTTGTCTGTTTCCATTTTAACAAATCAGTTGGTTGAGTATTGACCAAGAATCTGACCAATTTAGGTCGGGTATTTGGTTCCGACATCATAGATCATATGGCTTACATTCTGTGTTTTATTACACAGTAAATCTACTTAAAATGTCACAACACATTCAAGCTTGACGCATTTATTATTACAAAGTACTGCCAGAAGTTAATGTTTGATATAAAGCCTCATGCTGTTCACTTACTGATTATGAGAACATTAAAGACACTATTCTTGACTTCCAAAATAACTGTCCTTGAAAATCTGACTGCTGTTCATAACAAATGTGCCATCGTGTAAAGGCTACGAGTATTTGCCTGTTCCCATTACTGTAGCATGTACCTTATTTACATGTCCTATACCTCCCTGTTTTCTCTGCTCCCTGCCTCCCTACTCCTCATCCCCCTTTTCCTTTCATTAAGTCCCTGGAATGGCCATCTGAGGCTGTTTGCCCCGTCTGGTATGTCAGGAACTCAGCTGAGCAGCCATGGGGAGGAAGGAGAGGAAGCAGAGTTGAGGAGGAGGATGAGGGGAGACTGCTATTCCAAATCTCCTGCCCAAAGCCCCAGAAAACCCAGAGTGAGGGAAAAGGAAAATGTGGCTGAGAAAGTAGGACTGTGTGGGAGTCTCCAAAAAAGACAGGGAAATGATTGCCGACTGGAAAAACACAGCATTTTTTTTCTGTCATGTGAGACAAACAGACTTACAACCTGGTCTGTGGAATGTCTCCGTCTGTAGCGGTCGACAAAAAAAAGGGTAACAGTGCCCTGAAACAACCCAAAAAAACAATGAATCTCATGTCCTAATCTCAACTTTTTGACCAAAAGAGCTCAATCACAGATCCTCTCTCAGGTGATAATTACTAGCTGACAAGAGTAGCACAGGAAGTGGGAGCCCTCGTCCCACATGCCTCCCTGCTGACATGCATTGGCACCCAGTGACACCAGGAGTAATCGCTTTGTCTAATAAGCAACCAAAGTCAATATGCCACCCACATATTTCTAAACATACCTCAGTGACACCCCGGCCTCACCGGAGACGTGTGGTGTTCAATTATAATAACCGTCAAATTGTTGACACCTCATTTCCCACCTTTCCCTGTTTGTGGCAGACAGAGGTAAGAGAAGAAATATGTTTTTCTGGTTGAAATTGCCTCTTAGAGTGAACACACAGACTCCTAGAGTACACTGTTGATAAATGAATGGTGGGAGTAGCCTCAGTAGTTACTACTATGTCAAAATGTTGCTTGCACTTCCCACATGGCATATGTACTCAACTCTCACATACTAAAACAAGAACGACAGAAGAAGGTAGTGTGTGTGTGCACATGTGTAGGTGGAGGGTCATACAAACATGCAACAACATGAACGTCCCTACAGGTATTGTGGGTAGGAATTTGTCGGTTGTTATTTAACTGCTGCGTATTTTCAATTTGAACCTTACTTCCCTCATTTCTATCTTCACAGTGAATGATTCCAACTGCTGAATAAAAATTGCATCACACTGTCAGTTTGAGGTACTCACTTTTTTATGAATTGCCTTTGTTTATCTATTTATCTGTTAGGTTTCTTCTACATTTATGTCATATTAGAAAAAGTGGACAAAATCGATTTTGTCCAAAGAGGTTGAAAGCATTATAGTACATTACTGTGCAACTAAGGAGCCTTTTTTAAAAATCAAGCATAACATGCAGCACATGCTGTATGTAAGCGAGTACAAATAATCGATTCTCTTCGGATTTTTTGAGGAACTGTTCACCCCATATGTTGACACACTTCACTCCCCCCAATTAAGGAGTTCTGGAGAACTAAAAATCCTATCCAATATATTTGACTTGTAATTAAATCAGAGGGTTGATTTAAATGCTTATCCCCACCTGTTTTAAAAGCAAGTCCTACTTTCTATGTTCTAGTTAAAGCAACTACAATCAATATCTTTAGGGTTCAACAGATTTAACAGTTAATTGTCATCTCTATGGAGTTTCAGCTCATTGTTTTGGTTTTCTGGCATGCAAATTTACTGTTTTGGTTCACTCTCTGTGCTCTCATCAACATAATTTCCAACTGAAGGAGGAAGCTATTTTTAGCAGAAGCAAAAAAAAACCACTGTACCGACTGCCCAGAACCAAAAGACTGACAGACAAGTTAGACTTCCTGGTGAACATAGTGGAGCATGAAGCAGATAAACAAGTTAGGTTTCTCAGGAATAGGTGAAGACCAAAATAGAGCTAAAAGGGGAGTCATTTGAAAATCAGAACATGCAATGTTTAAACTGACAGCCAATACACAAAGTAAGTGACATAATATTTATGCAATGTTGGCCTGCTTTTCTATAGATGACAAATGCATCATAAAGGGGTTTGCAGAGGATCAGCTGAAGTGGTTATAAGCAGGCTGAACAAATAATTAAAATACCACATGACCTTTTATTCTTATTCTTCTCCATCACTACAAACATCACTCAATACATTACGCTGGAGTCCTAAAAGCACTTGTACTGATCTCAAACACCTGTGAGTCAGTCAACCTGACCTCTGACTCATGCAGGACAGATAGATGTGATGGAGGGAAAGAGGAAAGCCAGATAACAAGACACAAAAGAGCATTAAAAAAAAAAACTGAATGAGGAAAAAAAGACAGATCGAGCGAGAAGAGGGTGAGGGTGAGAAAGCCAGAGAGAGAAGGAAAGGAGGATGTAATGCAATGGGGACTGCTGGGCTTTGTGACTGCTTTGTGATCCGCGTGGCAGGAGGTTTGTCAGTAAAAATGAAAGAGCACATTCCTGTGGTTTCAGTGATTTGTGGTCTTATAAATATCCAGTGTGTGGGCAGCTCCGCTCTTCCAGTATCCATGACCTGCTGCCCACTGAGCCAAGGCAAGAAAAAGAACATGTCAATACCTATTGAAGTGGGTGGCTCAGAGGTGTATTGTGTGTGGGTGTGGGGGAGGTACATATATCATGTTTTTGTCTACTTGTGACAACTAGTCCATTTATGTTTTACAGTATTTAGGTTTGTATAACAGCCTTGGCACATGCAAAATTGTGCTCTCACCATCAGAAGAGAGGTAAGAGATCGAGGAATGAATGTGAGAAAATATAGACTGTATTAAAGGTGGGCGATATTACAATTATAGATCATGATCATGATCTTGAAGTTGTCCACAATGTACTTTTCAGGCAAATGTCCTCTTACTTCCGTTTCCAAACGTCACATAACCTCACATACACTAGCAGATCTGGGGTATGTAAACAAACCAAAAGAGGGATGTAGCCAACTAGATGAATATGCTGATTGGATGAATTACTTCATGTTGCATGACATATTGTAAATGATGAGTTAAGAGTCAAAGCTTGCAACATGGCAGATGAGGAGCTTGTGTCAAAAGAAATAAAACTATCGTTATTGCAAAAAACACATTTTAATGTTGTCAAAAATATCTATTTTTCAATGCATATCAATTCTGGATATTCAAAACCGTTTCAATACTAATTTTATCAATGAACATTTACCAGCTACACTTTCTTGCTCTCTTTTCTCTTTTCCCACTCCTGTACATCATTCTGGATTTCGATGGAAATTCAAGTTGGTGAATTTATATTATTTTATAAAGCTACTACCTACAGACCCTGTAGTTAATGATTACAGGAATTAGTGTTTTCTATTTCCTGTCACTGTCATAACACTTGTAAGGTATAGAAAACTGCACAGAGAAGATTCATAAGCACCTCCACATCACATGAAACTGTCATAACAGAAAATGAACTAGAATGGCACTCAGTACAGGGCATAACTCACAGATGCCAGCCACCTAAATACGCCTATTTTCTATCATTAAGATCAATATATATTAATTCCTGAGAAATTGTGGAAAAACACCCTATCACAAAATGTTAAAAAAGTGAGAAAAATTCCTGGATTCATCCCTTTATCTGGATCTGCACCAAAATGGATACAAGTGAAAACATAACCTCATTGGACGCGGTAATAATCAGACTTAAGGTTTAACCCAAGGAAGTGAGTCATTTTTGACATCATAAGAAATGTGTTCACTGGGCATCACCGTCTGCTCTGTCATACAGTCACAGTTACCTCATACTACGTAAAGTTAGTCTGTCTGGTTTAGTAATAGTGACATAACTGTGGTGATGTCTCTATGTGAAAAAAGACCTTCACAACACATACATCAACTAAGCATATGCAAGCAGTCAGCACTTTAGACTTGGCCAAGTGTACTAGCCCAGAAATTGAAAACCATTTTGACTGTGGCCATAAAGGTTGTTTTTGTAAAGTTGCTTGGAATTAAAGGCAATTATACTAGATACTAACAGTATTAGAGTGACTAAGAATGGGCCAAAATTATTTATCTTAACATTGATATATTAAGTAATATCATATACTATATATTGGCTGTATCATATGGTAAAAAAAAATCATATATTGCAGCTTCTTGCTATCTCCTATAATATAATATGATATAACATGCCATAAAATAATATTATAGTATATAATGTAATATAATATGTCCTTTGGGGTGCCATGGTTCTTAAAATGTTTAGGAACCACTGCTTTAGAGGGCAGAGCCATACTGAATAGAACCATGAAGTGTGCTATATTTCCCTACCCTGTGTGTATGTGAATGTCTTCTGGAAGAGAGAGTAAACACACCAAAGCTTCAAAGCATCCTTTACTTAATAGATTTTACAGTATGACTCATGGTCAAATTCCCTGTGGTGTCTGTGAATCTTAATTTACATCTGAAACCTGATGTTTCACCTATTTTGTGTGTGTAAAATTAGTGTTCACTTCAGAAACTTAATTCAAATTAGTGAATCACAAAAGGCACGTGAATAGTATTTGCTCTATATTCACCCTTTTGCTGGGCTTTTTGTTCGTATGTGTGTTGCTCAGTAATGAAGTAGCCCCACGGGGGACAATTAAGACCTCACACAATGTGCTCAAACAGCAATTAAAACAGCCATCAGTGGAAGAGAGAGGAAGAGTCATAGAGAGCAAGATAAGAGAGAATGACAGAAAGCTAGATAACAAGACAGAGGTGAGAATAAACAGAGAATGAAATGTCCTTCACAGCTGAACAGGTTTTAAGAGGAAACAGAGCAAAGGCAGAATATTCATTACTTCTTAAAAATTATTCCAGGCTGGCACTTTGTATTACATATTACACATCTCTTACAATGTGGTAATAAATCGTGAGCCGCAGAGAGGGCTCTCAACAGTCACTGCCTACTCTGTGATGGAGTGATGGAACTGCAAAGGCAATGAGAGATGTAGAATTTTTCGAGGTAACAGATAAGAGCATTATTGTTTCAGCAGTGTTGGAAAGAGATTCATGAGGAAAAAAGTCACAGGCATAGAAAAAACTAAAGTCAAAATTATTTTTTTATATATATATATATATATAAAAAAAGGTAATTGTTTTTTATGTAACAGTGCTGGTAATAAAAAATACCATAAAATTGACAATCCGGCAGTCTACTTTTCTTTCCAATTCCATTTTACCACCTCGCAGAAATCAGCATGAACCACTAAATTCTGTTTAGTGATTTCAAAAGCTTCAGCTCAATAATTGTTCTGATGATAGGCTTTTCTATTTTTTGTTATGTACACACACACACACACGCGCGCACACTCTCCTGCCAAGCTTGTCGACCAAAGTACTGTACTGGCTTTTAAAGCTCACCATCCTCTACCATCATGTCCTGTGACAGCATATTTGTTTTATGTAACCTAAGCCTGGAAATACCTCATGTACTGTAGGTTAAACTGGGCTGAACGGCATTTTGTGTGAGTGTATCTCACCTGTAGGAGCTGTTCTCAGAACACGGGTTATGAGCACGTACAATCACAAAGACGTGCTGGAAGTGAGAGCGAATGTTTTTGGGGGTGAAGGGGAGAGCGCCGGGTTCCTGGAACACAATCGTGACGATGTCATTCCCAATATGACGCTTCCGCAGTAGCTGGAAAAGCACAAAGACAGCGGGAAAAGACTGTGTTAGATATTGAATGTCAAACTGAAACATAAATATGCATGATTGTATGTCAGTCTGCCCTAGATGACCATTTTCTTCATAAATAGAAACTTGCAAATTGTTTGTAACATGAAGGCGTAACATACCTGTTGCTTATTGTTGGGTGTGTAGGGCAGCATGGTAGACACATGGAACATGATCTCGTAGTCCTTGTAAGTGGTGTACAAGGAGTGGGTACCCGTCGAGTCAGCTGAGGGGGACACAATTACATGTGAATTTCTCATGCATAGGAATATGTTTAGGTGTTTTCAGTTTCTTGGTGCACATCCAGACTTGGAAAAAAGCATTTATATTCCAGTTTAAAGCATTCTAAAACTGCAGCTTCACAATGACCTATCAGTATTGATTTATAACCAAACATTTAATTTGTACTAGAATAGCACTCAGTAAAGTGCACACCCACGCCAAGGCCCAACAGCCCCCTTTTATTCAATCAAGCTTAATCCAGCATCAAACTCAGTAGCCCTGTCACTCTGAATTTTAAACCACCCATAACTGCTTAACCAAAATTAATTTCATTATCAGATCGAGGCACCGCATCAAATTGTACTCCATACTCTATACCAGCCACCTAAATACGGCCAGTATTTCATCAAGATCCTTGCAATATTCCCTGAGGAATTAACAAAAATGTCAGAAAACCATGAATCTAACTGTGGTTAAATATGGATACAGCCTCAGAGGCGGAGCCCCGTTCCTTCCAATGAAAGCTGTTCAGTGGTGCATAAGGCCTAAAAAGCTCGACTTCCCAGGTGTAGAACTATCCAAATCTTTCCGCATCACGGGGCCCATAGAGCGTGCACACTAGAGACGTCTGGCTGAGCCAGCTAACTTCCGGTTTATCCCCCAGCTAATCTGAATAGGAATCAATCAATTCAATCGTAACGCTCTTCTTCACTATCCAAATGTTATTGGACCAAATGTATCAAATTATGCCAGTGAAACGAGTCATTTCATAGTGGTTATGATGCCAAAAGAAAAAAAAAAATTATCCACTAATTTACAGCTGTTTCTTTCTCAATGTAAGCGTACAGGACAAAGTGTTTTTGGACCCTGTGCTTCACGTGACATGAAATTACACTGTTTGGCCTCCACTTGGCTTTAAAGACTGGCGCTCTTCTTGGGGGCTTGTAAAAAAACAGCCTGTCGCACAATGTTAAAGAAAGTGAGAAAAAGTTCCATCCCTCTATCCAGATTGGCACCAAAAGTTAATGGGGTCTATTCTGGGTCGAGACCCATCCTCCGTCTAAGTTTTGTGGAAATTCCTTCAGCAGACTACAACCAAGCTTCGTCTTCATGTTCCTCATCTTCCTCCTCATCAGATGGCCCAGTGTTGCCTGAGCTCAACAGGCTCTGGCCCTTAAGAGAGCAACTGCATGTTAATAACCACCTACTCATTCTATCGATGTGCTCTATTCACAGAACAAAACTCTCACAAGGTGTTTAAAAGACCAATCTTAACCTAGCTAGATTACCTCAATAAATTACACTCATTCTATAGGGAGTGCTTTGCCTGGCTGCATTTAATTTATTAGAGGCTAACTGAGGGTTGCAATAGATGTCCTACACACAGTGACTGGGAGAGTTTCAGTGTCACGGAGCATTATGAGGGATGACTTTGAATTGATTTGTGGATATAATGGAGTTATACATCAAAACTTAGGCTCAGAAAGCAGACATGATGTAGACACCAAGCTTCTCTATAGCCAATACAGAGGAGAGAAGAAGAGATTACACAGTGTATCAGTTTCCCCAATAGAATAATATGACACCAAAGGCCACCTGTCACATGTCTGAAATTAAAGGAACTTTTGTCTTTGAGGCAGTGCACAGAGCGGACACAGAAGAAGCACTTAAAGGAAGCCAGAGGGATTAAATCAGACTGAGACTCAAGGGTAGACAGGAGGAGCAGAAGTCTCAACAGCAAAGGTGTTTCAAACAACCGGAGTGCCATTTATAAACACTACATATGAACTATACATGCAGCACTTCCACACACTATGACATTTTGAAGACTAAGAATTGCAAACACTGGTGGCAAAGTAGTGAAATAAAGCCAAAATACTTTCCTTACATTAGACATTACAAACTCTGTTTCATTTACTTCTCGCATTGCACATCCTTAGCATGTACGTACTCTTGGTGTCCAGCTGGGCCCGGTACTTGGTGAAGCCTTTAAGTCTAACCCTCTCCCCCAGCAGGTGAAGGAACTCCTCCAGCGCTTGACCAGCTGATTCGTTGTTGTACATCTCCTCCTCGCTGCTCTGACCTGCCATGCAGTACATCACCCCCACTTTCCGCTGGAAACTCAACTACGAAGAAAACAGAGATTGTTGCAATGAACAGGGGAGACACACGTATATCGCTGTGTAGAAATCATGTCAGAGTAACCATGTTGACATTTTGGGGAGAACTCATGTTGGCATTTGAAGAATAACCACCTTGGGTTGTTCTGCAGTGATCGTGATGCCATTTTCCGGATAAATCATGTTGACATTTTCAGAGGTTCAGCTTTTGATGATTGCATCAGGGAGCAAGAGTATCAAAGAGCTTGTTTTGTATTTTTCTCCTTTTAAGGTCGAGGTGTGTGTGTGTGTGTGTGTGTGTGTGTGTGTGTGTGTGTGTGTGTGTGTGTGTGTGTGTGTGTGTCCATATTTCTTCACTTGAACCAAAAATAATAGTCTCTTCGAGTGAATGGATAAATAAAGCAAATATAAAATAATAAAATCAATAATATTAATTCTGCTCCACGATGAGACATCCCCCTTTTGTACAAACAACACCTACACGTTAAATGAATCATTATACACTAAATAAAAATAATAGTACAGGAGACTATCTCTCGTTCACAGAATGAACGATTATGTTGAACGGATACAATTTCGGAGGAATGATGACGACAATACTGTCTTTTTACAAAATGTATTCAAGCATAAAAAAAAGGATTTCTTCCCATATGAGCAATCAAAGGAATAAGTCAAAGTCACCCAGCCCTGCTGAATTTCCTCACTCTGTCTCCTTACCCCCTGCTCATCCAGCTTCATCAGCTGCTCTGTAACTTTAGGTGTGTTGAGTGCCAGGCGCAGGCAGTGGGCGTTGAGTTCAGGCACCAGGTACTCCAGCACCTCTTTCAGGGGCAGACCTCGAGCTAGACCGTGCTTGGATGTGGAGGGTACAGCATCTTCCAGGATGGAGCCCCTCAGGGTATTCAGCTAAAGACAGCACAGCCAGAGGGAGAAGAAAAAGAAGTAGGAAAAGAATGGATCAGGGCAACAGTTTGAGTTTGTACAAGACAGCCACAACAAACTAAATAATTCAAGTTATGAATAAAATCAACTATAATTTGACATTACTACCTCACACTGTTGCCTGCCTCATTCTCCCCTAGAACCTATTGCAGCTGTGTGCTTCCATCGTTAATTATTGAAATTATACGGCCAAAAAGCCTCTGTCAAACCCACTGTCATACTATAAAAACGTGTGCTGTTGGAGAAACGATTGTACCAGTAGCCTAAAATAGAACAATGCCAGTAGTAATTTCCAAATCGTTCCTCCATTGATCATTGGGGAATAAAATACTTGATGATTTCTCTGAATCAGTTCAATCACAACAACTGAATACAATGTGTTAAACAGTCTGAAACATTGATTTTATTTTTAGAGCATTTTACACTGCAGTTCTTCACAAGCTCGGCCACTATAACAGAACCAGATTTAGTCCCTCCTTTTCTCTTCTGTGCAGTGATATAACTACAAAAGTAAAACTAGCTGTCCAGTCATCAGTACATCAGTAGAGTGAATCTATGTTTGGAAAACTTCAAGGAAGCCTGTGATGAAGCCTAACGGCCTGTGCAATTTAATTCAATTTGCAGCATGAGAGCTCTTTTCAAAAGGATAATCATGGCCGTCGCTGGATCGTGGGCTCAGGATCACTCGAAAAATAAATGTTTTTTTTCTACTCAATCCAGGCTAAAAAATGGATTCTGCTAAACCGTGTTATCTGCTAGTGCTGAGAAAATAATGTGCAGAGAAAAATCTGGCTAAGTGAGAAAAATGAATGCACGCTGTAGTTTCCACTATAAAGACTCTGAAGCTTTAGACTAAAACAACCCTGAGGAGGACGTCCATGAATAAATCAAGAGGATTGTAGAAGGACCAGGACCTGAATATCTATCATGAACAACCAAACGCAGCTAGATATCTCCAATAGTCTTGCTGCTCTTAACAATCATTATCTATCTATTTTTTGTTTGTGTGTCATAATGATCAATCGGACCAATGTTGCTACTAAAACTCTCAAGGGTAAACTAACAAAAGAAAACCACTCTCACTTAAGACAGGACAAAAGCTGTCCTGAGTGGACACTGGACTTATCCTTTTGACATCAATGCATCCCACTCACTCCCACACAGAGACATACATATATCTATACCTGCCCAGCTCCCTGATCTGAAAATAGCAGCTAGAGGGGAGAGAGGGAGGCAAAAGAAGGGAGGAAAATAGAGGAAAACACAGCACAGTAGGTCGTGCGTCATCCCAAGAGATTGGAAGGGCTATTACTCATGGTGCGCTTCAATACGAGAGCAATGCTTTTCCTCCTCTACTCAAATACCTTTAGCGCTATTTTAGTCTCGTTTAGCTGCGAAATTGCACGGCTCAGTCCTTCACAGAAGAAGGCTGACAAAGATGGTAGGTGGGCGTTCAGCTCAGAGAATGAGGACATGGATCTCGTGTGCCTTTAGGAAGAGATGGCAGCAAAGCTACAGGGATTCACAACAGATTTCTAATCAAAGTGCAGACTGAGAATTGTGGATAAACAATTGGGAGAATACATTAAATCAAACATTCAATGATTTAAGGCAGTGTGTTAAGGAAAGGAGGTGGAGGAATGCAAGGTCTTGAACCATGTTTGGCAACCTTGAGATTAAGCTTTTATGCCCCCCCTCCCAGATGGGTTTTTCAATAAGCAAGGCCGAGCGCAGATCCTATATGTTAACTCCTACGCAATTTGGATATCACGCAGTACAGAGAGTACTAAATATTGACACATTTGGGAACATGAACATTCATTGCTCCAGGGAGGACAGTTAGAGAGATATATATTCTGGTGAATGGACAGATAGAATCCAATCATATGACACAACAACAAATCAAGCTATTAAAACGCAATATATGTCAGTATAAGGCGTATGAGGTTTATGTGTCCATTTCAATGTACCTCACTCGTCCTGAAGATGACCCTGTAGTTGTACTGCTGGCCATGGTCCTTGTGCTCATCCAGCTTCTCCCTCCTCAGACTCACTGCCACTGGGCCCAAGTTCTCATCTACCCCCAAGTAGTTCCAGTGTTCTAGGGGTGAGGAAGAACGGGAATGGATGAAGGGATGGATAGAAAGGGATGAAGTGAAAGAGAAGAGAAAATTACAAAAGAGGAAACTATTGATCTAAAAATATAGTCGATATATATATATAGACTTCTTAACCAGAAATAGATAGTCAAAAGGCACCAACTACAAATCAAAAAAGTCAATACTATCTTAATTTGCTCACCTCTGAGGTAGAAGTACTTTCGGTAGTAATAGGTGCCGAGGTCAACGTGCTCCACAATGTATCGTTTGGACCTGTCTGCATGTTGGCTTGGCCCATCCTTGGGCGCCTCCAACACAGCCACACCAGCATTGGTAAAATGAGTAGTGAGGGTGGAATCCAAAGGTCCTTCCTCTGTACTGCCAGAAGAATTGCTTGAGCTCCCCCCACTGCCTATGCTGCCCTGCTGAAGGATGGAAGACGACAAAAACCACAGTAAGCCGCCAACCTTATTATTATATTTCATCTTCAATGCATCTTCAACATAATAATAATCAACCGCTAACTGATCTTCAATCTTGATGTTTTTAAAATGGTCAAAAGGTTCAGAAAACAATATTGCAGATCTTTGGATTAAAACTGAAGAGCCACAGAAAATCTTTTTCAGGAATTAAGACAAATAAAAATACTTTTTTATTTGATTTTTCATTTAACAAATAAATGTTGTTCTATTCTTGCACAAAACCTACCTGTTTAGCAGGAGAGATGTTCCTCTCACACTCTCCACCGATCTCATTCCTGAAACAGGGGCAGCTGAGCACCAGGTCATTGCTCTTATCATCACCAGGGTCCAATGCAGGGTTGGCACTGTGTCCTGTTCCCTCCTTGCTCAATTCCTCTTGTGAGCCACAGGGTGACCCATACACTCCACTCTGATTGGAGGAGAGGGAGGATGTGGCCGAAGCAGAGGCAGCAGCAGCAGCCGAGGCGCCAGTAGTGGTGTTCTTGCGTTTGGACCCAGATTGCCGACTGTGGATCGCCTCGTTGAGGTCAAATAGTAGAGACTGGACATCAAAATGGGAAAAGCCTTTTTGGCACAACCAGGGTTTGGGAGCTGGACCACTCTCATCCCCCTTGCCTCCATCTTCAGCATCTGAGCCAGCCCTTGATGTGTCCCCTTCCACCTTCACACTCCGCAGCTTACGAAATATTGACTCTCCACCTGTCTCTGACTTGGACCTCCTCTTCAAGTGCTTCTCTCGTTCCTTCAGTCGACTGGCGGGACTACCTCTGGCTGGACCTAAAGGTCCATCTGGCAGGTCCAAAGCTGCCTGTTTTATTGGGGCCACGGTAAGTAGTTCCGTTAGCCTCTCTGGAGCTGGGCTTCGCTGATCAGGGGCCTCATGGGATTGGTATCCCTTTAGCATGTCAAAAAAGCTCTCTCCCGACACACCATGTTTATCAATGGATGAAGTGCTGCCGTACTCACGGTGCATGGGTGTCCATCCGGAGAAGGACCAGCCCTCATTGCCATCACCATCCAGCTCACTGATAGTTATATCACTGTTGCTACGCTGGCGAATGCGCCTCATGCCTTTGCGAGGTGAGCCCAGATATCCATCTGGCGACAGGAAGCGATTGTCCTTTCCCTTGCTCTGCATCTTGTTCTTTAGTGTGTTGTGGATGTTGCGCAGCATGGATGAGTCCTGTGGGCTTATCAGGTGGCCCAGCTTGGCTGACAGATTGCTGTGGGCTGTGACGGCTGACACCCCACCTCCCCCACTGCCACCACTACCACTACCACCACTTCCTCCTCCACCACCACCACCACCACCACCTCCTCCCCCACCTCCAAGTCTTTCTCTATCTCCACTTCCTGATCCTGAAGAGCTGGTGGTGTTGGTAGAGCTGGGTGAGTCTGTTTCGACAGTGATATGCCAAACACCCCCTCCTCCCCCATCTTTCCGTGGAGGCCAATCAGCCACACGAGCCCGGACGCCCATCTTTGGGACGCCAGGGTTGGTGCCGGTGGTGGAGGAAGAGGAGATGTGGGCGCTCTCACTGCGGGGTGGTGGTGCCCCTCCATTCGGCAGACGCAAGCGGCGGGTATAGAACTCATCAGTAGCCGGCACTGAGCCCCCGACCGAGCGCTCTGTCTGAGAGCGCTTCAGACTGGTCATGATGGAGATGGGAAAGGGTGCGGGGAGGGGAGATGGGAGGGAAAGGTATGCTGATGGGTTTAGATTAGGGTTAACATAATGTCCACTGAGTGAAGTGACGAGTCTCACGGACACATTTGGTGCTGTAAATAGAGCAAATGAAAAGAAGACATGAATAGGTTTCTATGTTGAATAAATCAATTGTTAACAAAAGATTTTAAATCAATGCTGTCCAATAAAATGAATGGTAGAATTTTACTAATACACAAATTATAAGATGTTGTAACGATGGCTGCCTTTAACCTTCTACAAATCAAAGACTCAGAGCTAAAAAGATCTGTACATACAATATAAAGTTCAAGTTTTAAGTTCAAATGCTATACCTTTAGAGAGCTGAAGCTTGATGAAAAGAAATGTGTTGATGGTGAACTTCCACAGCTCAAGTGTCTAGAAAGCAGTCCGCATTGCAACCATGCCAGAAGAGAGTTCAATTCAGACTGGATGGTATCAGCTCACTAACTGAGAAAAATAGTACAGAGAGACAAAGGGGATACAGTAGGTAGCAAGGAAAGCCGGAAGGAAACAGAGAGAAATCAAGTGAGAGAATATTCGATATCACGCGTTCCACAGTGAACGCGTATTGTTCCACCTTGAACAATAAGGCCTGCAATTTCATGTTGATAACACAGACAATAAGAACCAAGTATAAAAATGATATTATACTTGCCTGGGTAGTCAACAGTTTTGAGAAACCATCACATTTTATTTAGACCACTAAAAGCTAACGATTCCATTCACAGCTACATTTTCCTCAAAGGGGAAGTTTACCAATTTTACACAACAAGATCAGTTTATTAGTCATGGGGAGTAATACACAGCCTGTGGGAATTGAGAATGATGTCTGCTCTGGCTCTGCAGAGAAACTCGCTCAAAATAACCCTTGTAATGTCATCAGGGCTTCTCAGCTTCGGCTTCTTTCAACAGAAAGCTTTTGTTACAAACCGGGAGGCATTTGGATAATATGCAGGCATTTTCCAAGCAGCAAGGGTCGAGCGAAAAGATGCAGTTTAGTTTGATAAGGGAATTGTAGTATTGCCATACCAGGGAATAAATGTTGAGGTGTCTCGGGCCTCTGCTACATTGATGGTGACCTTTATTTTAACATTTAACATTCTCACAAATTCAGAGAAGTGGAATGCCAAATTGTGGGAAAATGACTTTAAAAAAGCCACAAGATTAATTCCTGTTGAGTTTTTGTGGGTACTTCCTGAGAATTGTGTAAGCTAAAGACCTCAATAAGTAAAAGAAGACTTCAGAACGGTGTTTCCATTCTTGTTTGGATTTTTTTCTACAATATCAAAGGAGCCATGACACACTTGACCTTGCCGTCAGAGACGTTGGACAGCCCACACAGTTTGGAATTTCCCATGAAAGAACCAGGAGATTAATGTAACACAGAACAATGAGTATAAAATCAACATTTATATATGTGAAAGTCACAGGAAGGGTTTGTAGCTTTAAAGCGTACAGGCAGATTTGGTCCATTTACTAAGTCACCAATGATATGACAGCTGATCTCACCCAGCCATTAATGAAAGAGCTTAGGAAAGAGTTTTAGTTTGCTCAAGTAGGTGTTTGTCTACTGGTTTGTCCATAATGGCGCACTACCTCTCTCTTCCAGACCACACTTAGTATCACCATGGAGATAAGGACTTGTAAAGTGCATGTTTCTGTGAGTGTGTGTGTATGTATGTGTGAGAAAGAGAGAGAGAGAGGGAGAGAAAAAAAACAAGACAAATGATTCCTTCCCTTCTCTTCCCACAGATCTTGCTGTGAATAGTCTCATAATTCAACACATTACTGTTGAGTTTTTCAATTGCATTTATAATGCTTTGAACAGCACAAATACAACTCTGAGAGGGTTGTGTCAGAAAAAGATAACTCACTAAACCAAAACTATTTTCAAGGATCAATGCCACAACTTGTTGGAGAAAATGTTTTTTGTGATATGGGTGAGCTGACCCTGTAACAAAGATCTGAGATGCTTTGTTGTGCCATTCTGCAGCCTTGTGGGCAGTACTCATGACACTAAAGTCTCTCTACTCTAACAATGTTGGTGAGTTGTTCAGATTGGTCAGTTTGAGCAGCATGACATCCTAGTCTGGTCTTTGGCTTGGCTGTTAAAACTAAAGTGTTTGAAGTCTAACAGGCAGAAATTCAAAAGAAAAAACCTTCACAGCCAGGTGTTGGCAGCCGTATGCGTGTCTGATGGTGAGATTTCTTTGAGCAGACACACATACTGCATAAGCGCGAGTTGTGGGAATATATTTGATATGCGAAAGAAGGCTTTCAGTTTTCTGTTGAAGATCTTAGAGAAAGAGATATTAGAAAAATGACAAAGAAAAGATATTGTGAAGTATCTTAAATCTCATGAGCAGTTACATTGTCTCAGCTGGTGTATTATTAAATCAGACATACAATCATCTTGGGTGGATATTAATTAAACAATTATAACTCACCCTCGAAAGAGATCATGAATAGTGCAACTGAGAGAGCATAAATATGGATGAAGTTCCTCACAGGGGTTTTCTTCTATGCCAGTGAAATAATATGAGCTTGTTCAACTTTTACTTCACTGTAAATATCAAAAATCATTGCAAAACTGGTACGTTTCCAACATAATGTAGACCAGTGGTTCAACACTGTTTTTTTTTTTACAGATCACAAGAGAATCATATATCCAAAAACAGGTAAATTAAAATTAAAATGCACAACTTTGAAAATATGTATGAAATGTTGCTGTGTACTAATAAATTGTATTACCTCGCATAAAGTCCCACATAGGATTAGACAGTAACAAGGTAATCAGACAGGTACAGTGTGATACAATTGAAATAAACAAAAAGAAGAAAACTGTGTGTGGAGATGGAAAAGATATTCCTCAACATTTACTGGGAAAGAATTAGTTCGCTGACATCCAACCAGATTTTGGTCCCTTGTGACAAATTTTGGCAAATACCATAGTTACTCTGCTTAGAGTACATCAAGGCAGCAAGACAACCCTGCAGTTTTACAATTATCTCTCACTATTATAGACAAAAGTGGAGAGCCCCAGTCTCTTTCCTCAATTTCTCTTATACTGTAGACTAAAAGGCTTTTCCATTGATAACAGCCCTTGTTGAACGAGTGGTATGCTCATCCTCAACACCCAACAAGAAGGCTCAGCACAGCATAATGTGCATAACATCACACTGACTGACAGGCTGATCATAAGTGGCTTCTTGTACCAAAAAAGACCAAAATACCTCCAAAGGATTCCCCCCCAAATTTATCAAGCAAGAGATTCCCCCAGAATTTTCTATTTAGACCTGCACAAAAGTAACGTAGCACAGTGTAAGTTGCAAAGTATGGTGATACTAAGTGTGGTCTAAGTGCAGTTGCAAACTGCATTGCCCTCCACCATAAGCCAAATATGTCTCTGACCATCACGCTCGAGTGTATCCTCAATAACTACCTGCAGAGTGCCTTTCTCTTTCTCCTCTGAGGACTGGGTAGTACTCTTTAATGAGAGTTGGAGAGAATGAGAAAAACTGTCAGAGAAAGAGAGTGGAGAGGATCATACTGCAGTTAAGTTGGGAGACTGGGAATTAAAAGGAATGAATGTGGCGTAGCATGCCTCTCTGCAGTCGCAGAGGACCAATTACACTGACAGATACTCAGTAACCTTTAGCAGCGTCCAAATGAGGTCGATTGTTGAGGTAAATATGTAGCATCTCTGCTCAATACAGCTGAAGTGCTGCAGCGGTTGTCTGCTGGCCCAGTCAACCGGAAACTGTTAACAGAGGGACTTATTTGCATCTTACTGATAATGGTGTCTGGGACCATAAGCATGACATTACCGAACCATGAAAGCATTGTTGTAACATCCAATCAAGCATCTGATGTTAGAGATACAAATCTGGTAATTCATAGGAGAGTGAGTTCAACAGCCAGTTCCCTGCAGGGGGATTTTTGTGCTTAAAAGACTTTAACTGTGGAAGACAATTTGACTAACTCAAAACTGCTGAAGCCTTGTGAAACATTTATGCACCGCTGCAGATTTTGTCTTACGTTAGAGTAACGATAACTATTCCAATGCATTGTTTCAAGACAGACTTGAGAAAATGTGAACCAATCCTTTAATACATTTAAAACACTGCAACTTCATTTTGTACTGGTGCTTTTCTGTAAATCACTGTACAGGCAGTACTGATACAGTACAATAATGTATAATAATATAATTATTTTCAATAAACAGAAAGACATTAGTGTTTGGCACTATAGCTGTAACAATTCATTGATTAATCAATTACTTGTTTACTATTAAAATAATCAGCCATTCCTGATGTCAGCTTCTTAAAAGTGATTATTTTCTGGTTTCTTTGCTCCTCTATGACAGTAAACTGATCATCTTTGGGAAAACACAGATCAACATTTTTCACCATTTTCAACAACAATTAATCAAGAAAATAATCAACAGATTTATCAACAATGAAAATAATAAGTTGTCCTTTCCCATGTAGAATTCCAAAACTTTATAGAAAAGCCTCTTTGAAGACTCAATCAAGGCACTGTCTGTCTTTGATTGTCTGAATAAGTAATTAGTAAGCATTGCAGTGAGGTAAATATGACCTCATGTTATTATGCAGACTGGTGTCATGGTGATAGACAATGATGTCATGGTGATGTGTGTTGAGTAATTGTGATGAGCCCAGTCACTACAGATGACATTTAAAAGAATATTTTGAACTTAGTAACAGCAGGTAGATTTGACTTCTATGTCATGCTATGCCAACTATCTATAGTTGTAAAGTAATTGGATATCAATTGCAGGGACTAAGGTTTTCTTTTGCATTTTACACGTTTGCATGTTGAACTGACTTTCTGTTCACTGGCTAAGAGACTTGAGGCTTTGCTTGCAATTAAGTGGAATTAATTAACTGAAGTGTTCCAGCTGAACTGCAATTGCAATTTTCCCTATGATTAAAACTGAATTACGCAGACCTTTCCAAGAAGCTTCATATGAACTTGTAGCTGCATATCAGTTCATTTTTAATAAATTCTAAGAAGACCTGGGAAATAAAGTATCACTAAAAACACTGATGAGGAATAAATTGTTTAATTCAGAATACAATAACATGAGGGCGTCAGTGTTACTATGGTGATTTTAAAATATATAAACCATAGTACTGCCTACGCTTGTTTAAAATGTGTCTGGCTGCTACAGTCTAAGGTTGTTGTCAAGCAGCACAGGTGTGCCAGTATGGACAGTATGTGACTATAAATCTGCTTCAGTGCGCAGTGAGTCATACACGCCTGTAAATTACTGAGCAGACAGCGCTGTAACTAACTGACTGACTGAGAGAAGCTGGTGCTAAACAATGAAAGGAGACATGGTTATAGAAAAGTCTTTAAAAGAGAGGGCACAAAAAGTTGAGCAGAGGGTGTGAGTGTTTGTAGAAGTGTGTGTGTTCCTTATCCTCTCCATTCTCAGAAGTACTGTAAATTGGAACTGGTTTATATTTTTAGACGATAACAGAGTGAATCAGTGTTCGTCGTTGATTAATCAGCCTGTATTGTAGTTTTTCCCAGGCATGTCTTTAGTGAAGATCTCCACCTTGCAATCACAGAACAGTTTTTTTAATGATAGACATATGGGGGAAGGGGACTATAGAGAGGAACACGTTAAAGAAACAAAAGAAGAAAGAACAAAATATGAACTAGAGAGCAAATCATTAACAATTAAACACTTGTTTCCCCAGACAGAGATCATTACCACACCGACTGGTGAGTCAAGTCAAGTTACGTCATGTCAACACATACAATGTCTCAATGGATTTTAAAAACCCACAACAGAAACAGAGCCAGCCCGAGCTCCATAAGGAGACAAGAAGAAGGAACCAAAAGCCTGTGGACATAAAATAATTGAATTTTCAAGATTAAATTCAAAAAGAGATCCCCCTTCTTACACGGCTAGAGGTGCAACAGAAGGCATAGGTGGGAAAATGGAAATGACAATCAGAAAGAGAGGGACGCTGACTCAAACCTTGCCAGCATGTCCTCTCAAGCACCTGCTGTCAAATGCTGCTGGGCATAGGTGTGACCATTAAGGCAAGATTTACACTGCGTGTGTGTGTGTGTATGTACATGTATTTGTTCACAAGTGGGTGTACCTGCAGTGTAAAGCCACTGCAGGTAACTGACAGAGCCTTAGGACCAAAATAACAGGGAAAAGATCCAGATTATGACTCAGGCTTTCAATGTGCACCCACAAGTGTCTCTCTGTCTCACACGCAAATACACACAAACAAAGAACCCAGAAGATGAGGAATGTTGCATCACATTATTTTTTTCTCACCCGAGTCATCTTTCCCAGACTGACATTTGTGTCTCAGTTTGCGCTTGGTTTAAACTTTGTGTCAGAGTAGATGGGAGAGTATCAAACTCTTCTGTTAAATTCAAACTTCACTGAAAATAAACTATCTGCAGCAAGTTTCAAAACAGTAATGACAGTTTCAGATGTTTTCATGGAATTGCACTTCACACATACATTACGCAACAGTGACTGCTCTGCACAAACGAGATCCCCAAAACAAACATTAAAAAGGGAAACGCAGGTTTTTCTACCTCACATGTTTCAAAATGTAATAGTATTGCCCTAGTGGTCTTAAATGCTCCACAGCCATTTGAAAGCCAAACAGCTTTTCATCTCAGCTTGTCTGAATGTAGATGCACAATGGCAGGCCAAGACACAGAGGGAAGATAAGGGAAAAAAATAAATCAAACATTATTCTCTTTGAAAGCTGCCAGGCAGCAGGCAGACCAATGTGTTAGAGTTTCAGCCCAGAGCTTTTCAAAGTGAGATTGTAATTGTGTGGAAAGATAAACGTGCTTTGCTGATTTTTTCTCCTTCTGCAGAGCTTGTCAGTGGGGTGGGGTCTCCTCTCCGGCTCACTGAGATGTAAAAGGGGCTTTCTGGGTGCTCTGAAGTCTGCCGTTGTCGTCTTCTCCTCTCGTGTGTGAAATTGCAAAGGCGGTCTACGGCACACACTTCCCTATCCCCAGCTATCACAGAATGGCAATGGAGGCAGTGGGAGGAGATGTGCATAGAGATTTGACTGACTGATGAGAGAGGAGTCTTGTGTGTGCATGTGTGTCTGTGGAGTATGTGACTGTCGCTTGATAATGTAATATATATACATTTTGCCATGGTTCAGGTAGCTTAAAAGGTAGGGCTGTACGACAGACATCACACTACCTTTTAAGTGCTGAAGTTACCTGAACTTACCAGACTGTTCTACTTGTTCTAATACTTGGTTTTATCCACTTAGTTATAATATGCACATTACTTTACTTATAATTTTTCAAAAATCTCATGGTGTTACAATTTTGTGAAACTACCGAGTCAACCCTGCAATTTTGTTGCAGTATCATATTGAGATATTTGGTCATAAATATCCTGATATTTGATTTTGTCATCCTCTCCTAGCATTAATTAATTAGCATTAATATAATTTAATGAAGTTAAATTGATTACCTTTTAAGACCTTTTTTAAGACCCTTTCCATACATTTTTAAGACCTCAATGCCACTTCGAGTACAACTAAACAGTCTTAGTTTGTGGTAACTCCTTATCAATACAACATAATTCAAATAGGCGGGGTGGGACAAAGCTCAAGAGAATGAACTGAGTCACTAACCCAACGCAAGGTTTATTAGAACGAAACCATTAGAAAGCAGTATTTGACCAATACACAAAACAATTGACAAAACTAAAAATGACATATTTTAAACTGTGGTGAGTTTCATGGTGGTCATGCCATGTAGGAACTCCCTCACAAATACCCAATGGAGGAAGAAGTATAAAATCGTTTACTCAAGTCAAAGTAATAATACAATAATGTAAAAGTACTCCTCAACAGGTACAAGTCCTGCATTCAAAATCCTACTTAAGTAAAAGTACAGTATTATCAGCTAAAAGTATCAAAAGTAAAACTGGTCTGCATGGTCTGTCCTACACCAATGAGTTGCACAGAGTGTAGTCTTAACTGTAAAGTCAAGTCCACTAAAGTCATCCATATGACCACTGTGTTTCAAAACTGCATTTTAGCAGCAGACTGTCTCATTAGTCAAACAGATGTTTTTGAAGCACTGAGCCACAAATATGGAGCATCTCATTTCCATATTTATGACTCATTTCGTCATGACTCCATTGACATTTTATTAGTTCCATTGTGTCTCTTGATTTAATGAGATCCTCTCTCTTGCATTTCACCAAAGCTGGCATATGCACATGCTTAATAAAAATGTAAAATATTCTTACCAGGCCTCGATTTTTGAATAACTCTCCTTTGACTGCAGGTGCCTTTGTCTCTTGTCCACACAAATTACCTAAGAAGAAAAAGAGGAAAATGTTGCAAGTCAATAAAAACCTCAAACTGCTTCATCTTAGGAAATAAAGTTTATCAAAATTAGAATCATAATGAATGAGATGTGAAGATGAAGCAATATCTATCAAGCAATGACATTTAAATCTACTTCTGGCAAGTGAAGGAAGAGATTTACACTTGATTGAAGTCACTTGAAGTCACTGCAAATGACATATTCTTTAACAATAAAGTGTAGATGGCAGTTTTTGATATTGCCTTGCATTAGATTCTTCTTCTTTGTTGCATTTCAAATAACATTAAAATCCCTGATGCTGTGTCCATGAACACAAACTGTATTAACTGAAACCTCTTTGCTGCACATTATACATGGCTGCCATTTCATTAGGAACACCTAGGTAGAACTACTGAAGCAACATGTCCTACTTTCATGCAGTTTATGTTTATGTTGAAACTGTTTCAGGAAGGTGTTGATTGAACTTAATGGTTGTGTTTGGAGGCTGTAGTTTGTGGTCTTGATGAATTGTATTGCTTTATACTGAGAAGTGTATTCAAATCGTGTCCACCCCATGTATGTCAATGATGGAAGACTAAATTACTGGAAAAATAGACGATGTAACAGGTATCTAAAATATCAAAACCGCTGTCTTCCATAGATAATTTGTTTTTGGTTAAAAATACTTATCCTACCCGCTTCAAAAAAAGTTTTTTGAAGCTTTTAGATGTTAACACAGTGTCCAAACTGCCCTTACTTTATCCCTCTGGATTAACAGCTAGGATGATGGGGAAAAAAGAGATAGGAGTGATGGGAAATGGAGGTGGAAAAAACACACCAGGGATTTAGAGGAGTGAGGGACTGAGGATAAGTGCCACTTTGGGTTTCAGGTCCACAGTTTGCAACAATGACACAAATAGCAATGGCCTTCCTAAATCCCTTGAGTGCAAGCACGTGTGTGTATGTGTGTTTCCACTGCACCGCAGCAACACAGCTGAAACGACTGGTCAACAGACTAGTATACTGAGAATGCATACAGGAAGAAGGAGTTTACCTCAACATCACATGCACGACTGCCTTCTCGGATCAGTGACACAGTTTAATCAAAGCCACAAACCATTTCCACAGTAAGACAACAATACTCGTTTCACCCTCACACATAACACACACTTCCTCGCCTTCCTCCTACTGTGTTTCAGGGGTCTAAATGTCAGTTTCCCCTCCTCTGTACCTCTATAGTGCAAAGACATGTTTTTCATGTTATACTGTACATCTACATTCCTTTATTGAGTGAACACAAATACATCTATAAAGTGAAGATTTAGAACACGTGAAATACATGTGAATGTTATATACAAAGGATAACAGGATAACAGGATAGCTGTCCAACAATCCAGTACAATAATCACACATTACCTTCTATGGTTAGCTTAGAACACTTTTTGGTTGATATGAAGAGTTTTGTTGTTGTACTTGTTTGCATAATACTGACAAGTGTTCATGTTATTTTGACAATGCCAGTTTAATCACTATTGAACTAAACTTTTAAGTACTGTTGATCCCTCCATATCTAAACAAAGCCCATATGAACTACTGAACTACTGTGGCTTTGAAACATTCACACAGGACAGTGGTATCTGGGTCGCGTGAGCTCTGATGAATCAGGTCCATACAGCCGATTCCATTCGTGACAGGCTGATTTATAATTTATGGCTAGCAGAGAGGATTTGGGGAGGGTGGGGGCTGGTTGGTTGGTTGGTTGGTAGATAGAGTGATTTTCCCTGCAGGCTGGTCTGATATTTATAGACTGGTATAAGTGATGTAACTGTTATCTCACAATTCAAAGTATCACCTCAATACTCATTCCAAGATCTGTTAGTTATGCATGTTTGAGATGGAGCCTTTCATTCATGGCCAACAACACATGGAGGCCTGCAAGCATAAAGTGTTTTACTGGCCAGATGCAGTCAGCAGTCGGGCATGTTTGCTCTACAAGTTCTCTTTAGTGTAGCTGACACTAGGATTGGGCCGATGGCCGGTGCCATGTCCATCGCTGATGGCTGACGGTCATCAACAACTAAACCCTCTACCATCGTTACATCAAGAATATAAAAAGAAGTTATTTTTGTAGTTGATGCACTACATTGATATGGCCCGTTTTTCTATTTCCTTATTAAACCAGTTCTGTTTGGCAAACACAAGATGCTCGGTTACAATAGTGGCAGTGGTGTTTCTTTTCTGCAGGCTGCTGTTAGTACATTTCTTTCAATTGTGCCATTTTTGTTTGTGTTTTATTAGCTTAGCCTCCTCAGTATGGCTAGTCAGCTAACTTTGTCTCAAGCTTCAGAGGCTGAACGCAACTAGGGAACGAACATGTGGTGCGTGTACAAAGACACTTTTAAACCCAGCATGGGGATGTGTGTTGGAAGCTCATCAAGTGGCTGTCAGAGTGACAATGGGAAGCTTCTGTGACTACAGTGTTGAGCTGGTACGCAAATCCTGCCTCATGCCAACAGGGGACACTACCTCCAATACAGAAACACAGTAAACCAACCCCCACCCCAAAAAACTGTCATCTTCCATTGCATTGTTTCACTGTGGACATCATTATATGTCAATTCGTTAAACATTGCCAAACCCTAGTTGACCCTAAATTGTTTTGGCTGCTGTAGCTCTGATTTCATGGTATTTGAAACGTTAAGTTGGTAGGATATTTTATCAGGCACATTTTTCAGCTCTGTGTCATTCTGCTGAGGAAACCCCATTAAATAACAAGCAAATTTAGTTCAGGCTGCCCACCCAACCATGAGACAGACAGATGGCTGCTAAATGCACTGACAAGGCACAACATAAGTTCAAACAATTCCTGTAACACAAATTTTGCATAAACATTCTGAAAGTACAAATCTGGCTAAACGAGGTCAATACAAATAAAGTTTTGACAAAATTCCAGGTTTACATAACCAAAAACATAGTTTCACAACATTTTGGTCTAAGAAATGGTATAAGTGGCTTGACTGGAGTGGTATTATGGTCAAATTGTCAAAAATTGAAAAGCCATCACTGCTGCTCTGCTAGTCATTTTTTTTTTGGCTTTATTCATAGGACAGGACAGGAGAGATGACAGGAAATGGGATGAGAGAGAGAGAGGGGGGATGACACGCAGCAAAGGGCCGCAGGCTGGACTCGAACCCTGGGCCGCTGCAGCAAGGACAGAGCCTCTGTATATGGGGAGCGTGTTCTACTGCTGCTTGCCTCATTTTAATGAAATTGCAGGTATTACACATCTCATTACAACAGGCCTAAGGGGAAACTAGTTGTCGTTGCCTGCTGCTTAATTTTCTCACGACAAGAGCTATTATTCGTTTTGATTCGAGAAAAATCTATGTTGCTAAATGTTGCCGTATTGGTTTTACTTAGTACTTCGCCCTAAATGACTTGCATGTTAAATCACAGCAGCCATTAAAGGGACTCTTGCCACAAACACTTCCTGTCTTTAATCCTGCTATTACCTTCATGAACAGATGCAATACAGAGCTCTACTGCTAACAATCAGTGATTGGTAATGTATATTTTAATCTGAAGGCATCATTGATTATTGGAGTGTAATTATTAAAAAATTGCCTAAAAGTAGTAGCAAAAGGCTAACGTGCTAAACTGAGAAAAAATAATTTTAATCTCTGCAGCGCAAGCCTGACAAGCAAGTGCTTCTGTCTGAGACACCTTGGCACATGCTGACATTTGCTGCAAAACCCATGCTGTCACACCTTGTTCACTCTTGGGCGTCTCCATTAGACAATAAATAAGTGAACAGTGAAGAGCACACATGCACTCAGACACTCACAAACGAGGGTCCTACTAGCTCAGAGTTTCCAATCCATCCACTATCCACTTTGTGGGTTCGTCAAGCACTAATTAGATACTCTGTAATGGTATAAGTGCTGACCGACCGTATTGTCATTATTTTGATATGAAAATGTGGATACATTTGACCTCTCTGATGTAGCCATCGATACATGGGCCATGAATTCACAGCCAATCAGATGAAGTTCCAGCTACATCCAGCTTAGTTGTTATAAATTTGGTGGCAATTGCCAATTCAGCTGCTGAAGGATAGAGGAGCTTGTACTGACACTTCAATATTTGTTAATTTATCACAGGCCATATCGTCATCGCAATATTAAACAATGTTATCACAATGCCCAGGTTGTACTCATATCATGCAGGCCTAATTGGTTTCACCCTAATACTAGCAAAACTATACAACGCACTGGAAGAAAAATAAATCCATTTAACAAGGATGTGTGTTTTCGGCATAGAATGTACATGTCAAGTTGATTCAATTTGGTTAAACCAAACAATAATTGCTTGTGCTGATTAACATCATGTCTATCACGTCAGCTCAGTAAATGTTCTTCAACAAAATCTGCCTCCACAAAGGTATATAAAAGTACCCTGCCAGAAAGAGACAAGTGGTGAGCTACTAAGGTATGCAGCCGACATACAAATAGCTTTGGGGAATTCTCTGAATTACAATGAAGACATTTTGTGCATCACTGCTAAACTCTTCAACACAGAATTGCAATGCACTTATAAAGTTATTATTTTTCCCATCTTTTCTTGTCAAGGCTGTTTGTTGGCTGATCTGACTTCAACAGTGTGGTGGCAATGTTAAAAATAAAACCATTAAAAAGGTAAAATTAGGCCTCCGTATGAGCACTCGAGCCCATTTCTCTGACTTCATCCATTCAATTACACTTAATAGAGCAAAATGTCATAAAAATAGTAGAACACATTCTGGGCGAAAGGCTCAGTCAGCTGTGCTCAGACAGCAGCAATGAAGCCACCTGGTCCTCTGCAAGAGCCACCTCCGCACCACCACCAAGAGCCCTCTAATCTGTGCCAATCAGATGACGCTAAGCAGCCATTTGTTGTTGAACTGGGCACCAGTACACGCCCCCTCCTCATTTCAACAGCCACTGCAGACCCTAGCGAAATGCTGGCAACGTAGCAAAAGCAGGCGCAGCAGTGAGGGTGACAGAACTAGCAGTGTGGTGAATAATAGAGAGAAAGAACTGTGGTGTAATTAACACAGTGGCTGGGGGCTGATGCACTGTAGAGAGATAAAGAAAGGGAATGAAGAGAGGGCATTGAGAAAGAGGACGGAGAGGAGATGTGCTGGGTAAGATGAGATGAAATCAATTAAAGAGTGGCGAGTTTAGGAAAGGAACATTTTAAATTAAAGGGAAATGAGAAGCCAACACAACTGAGAGGACTAGAGTGAGAGAGCAAACCAAACCACAGCCCTGTCATCAAAATTAAAGAGCAAATAAAATCCTGGTAACGGGCAGCAGAAACTCTATCATACTCAAATTATATGACCCATTTCATGCATTTCAAAATAGTGGTAAACAAAAGATCAGAGATGGAGGGAGAAAGGCAGCGACCGAACAGAAATGTAGAAGATAATGACATGTTTCCCAGCAGGAAGTTCATCTCAGCATGGTCTCACTAGCGGCGTTTCAATTTTGTACGGCCATGTTCCCTTTTAACTGGTAGCAAGTATATTTTCAGTCTTATGAAAGTCCACAGAATAAATGAGGGTGTCTCGTTATCCATTGCCTTGTTGTATGGGTGACTTATTTAGCCACAGAGAGAAAAGCCAAGGATTACAGCTATCAGAAAAGAGCTGCAGATTTCCAAAATGGCGTAGCTCTGCGTGGGCAACAGTGAACAACACTGCAGTAAGGAGAGGAGTGAGTGGGACTGAGAAGTGAAAGCAGCTCACTCTATGCAAGAAGACAGAGGAGGATAGACAGATACATTGATAATCAGTGGAGAAATGACAAGAATGAAAAATGAGAAATTAAGAAAGAAAATATGAATGAAGCCACAGAGGAATCTTTCAGTTCCCCACCTGAGCTATCAATCTTAAATTTTAATTTAAAAGTGCATCTCTTTCTCTCAGCCCTCTGTCCACACTGAACAGCCTTTCAAACCCTGACTGAGCTTCTCCTCAGTTGTCTCCAATGTGAATGAATTCTTAGAAAGGCAGGCTTAGTGTGTACGGGGAAGAACAGAGCCTTTCTAAAACAATGACGCAAGCCTCCCCTGTCAGTCACAGGCTGCGTTGCAGTAAAGTTAAGATGAACTTTCTGTAACCTCTAACATTCTCTGTGATCTCTCATTTTAAATGTCAAAAAAACTCATCAAGCAGCACAGGTGCCATCATTAAGCAGTATTTGCGCTGATTTCGTCAGACTACACAACAATCATAGAATGATTTCTATCAGCACCGCGGCACAGCAGCTTGAGAATGACTGCTGGTTATTTATAAATTTGCCATTAAATCCCTATTTCATACATGCTGCCTTGTCTGACAACAGAAATAGAAAAATAAGTAACTGAGAACATTATATGATTAATTTGGCTGCAGTGTAACAAAAAATAGGGGACTGAACGGTGGTTAAATGGGCTGAAACGCTGCAAAGTAACTTGCTGTGTGGTAGGCCAGGGATTTAGCTCCTGTTCAGGTGTTTCAGGTGGCAAATGTCTCTACAAAAACAACATTTTAAAAAGTAGACGATTTAGTGTTAACTAAAATTAATATGGGTAGAACAAACAATCCTGGTCAATCCCACAAAGATCAAGACCTGCACTTAAGAACCAACTAACAGACAAAAAAAGCCCAACAAAATACACATTTACGACATAATATGACAATAAGGTGTAGGTGAAGTTTAACACAGGTGGCTGTAACGTGCAGTGAATGTATATGGTAAGGAAACGCTCTTCCCACTTTTGCAAGCCTTTTCTTTAGCTAAGGAAGCTGTCTCACATTTCAACAGGAAACACATCTCAGCCACTTCCTGCTTCCCCGGAGGAAGTGGCAGATCCGCCAGGGAATGACTGAGCCAGTCACACTCATTACTGAAGTCTGAGTGATTTTCAAGAAAAAAAATGAAACCACCTACAAACTGGTTCTGCAGTAACTCAATAAAAGAAAGATTATCTGCTTAAGTCTTCGGGTGTGTCAACTCAACTCTGCTGCTTTCATAACACATGCTCTCTTTTCTATTAGGACTACCTACATCTGCTGCTATTTTGCTAATTATGCAACTGCAGCTGTAAGAAGTTTAAGTGAAGAGTCTCTATAGATTTTATAATCAGTTTTTTCGTCCTGCTAGTTGTTACCTTCTCACAAGATATAAATCTTTGCCACTTCCTCAGTGTTTTTAAATAGCTCAAGAATCAAAAACCACAGCATGTAAGCTTCACTTTAAGGTTTACGTTTTTAGATTTACAAAAAGGTTCCTTAATACGTTACTCAGACTTCCTGCAGTCTTGGATGTCACACAAAAAACAAATGTTTTTTTCTACTGTTGTAAAATACTTTGTGACATTGCCTTAGAAAGATGCTACATAAATAAACAAATATAAACAAACATTTCTGGCAATCTGGTTGATTTGTCTATGCAGGCTGAAAGTAATTAACTATGCAGGTTCTACTGCCACACAAACCAGTTATCATGCCAAAACACAAGATCTAACAATAGTACAAAATTAAACCACAACAAATTCAAAGGTAAGGGCTTTTTTGCATCAACATTTCCTCTATCTTTTCTTAGTTTGTTCTCAACACTCTTTGATTACTGAAATAATTGTGTATTGCATTTTAACACCCAAAAGCAGGGTTCTCTCCAAAGAAAGTACCGGCGATATTGCACAAATGTGAACCTTAACTTCATACTAAAATTTGGCATTAAAAAAATGTGCTTTTTTATATTTACAACAGAAAATATTTGAATAGGAGCAAATAACAGTACTAAGACTGATTCAGGAAATGAAAATCAGTTGTGATTTTACAATGAATGCTTCAATCAGCCATGCAAACACAACACTTCGTCTATGTAAATGCATATCCCTAATACACCTGTAAGGTAGGGCGACTGGATGAATATGTCGACTGTCTGCAATTGGCCAAGTCCATTGACTTTTGTTTTTATGAGCAATTTTTGTCATTTTATTTTTATTTAATTGCAGCCTCTGAATATGGAGTGAGAGCTGCTGCTCAGCAACAAACTCTCATTTAGCTAGCTAACCCAGTGATACAAAGAGGCCAGCAGCATCGAGAGAGGCTGCCAGAAAAACAGCGTGTACAGCCAGAATATTTTCACATCGACTGCTACTGGATTAAAGGACGATTTATTTTCAACCAGAGTTCATGATTGGTGAAACTGTGAAACAACAAACAATGTGTTTTCGTTGTGTTTGAATAATGCATTTTTAATGATAACGATGAAATTAGACAAGTCTTATTTCGACTAAAGGTAGAACCTTGAATTCAGAAGGTATATGCAAGTTTTTTTAGTGTGAGACTGTATTTCCTTTTTTGACATCATGTAAGTTTATTTTGTTTATTAGACTACAAAGCTAAGAAACTACAGGGGTGGGTCTTCTCATCACTAGGGTGGGGCCCAGGATTTTGACAGTTTTGGGGCTGGTTTTGGCTGATTCGAAGATTTTAACATATCACTTATTTATCCACCAGAACAATCTCAAAACATTCGATAGATGGCCTTGCACTGGATCATTTGTAGAACTGCCCCAAACAACCAACCCTGTCAAATCTTTTACATTAGTCATGATGGAAGAAACAGCAATAATGAGCCTGAAAACCATCTGTTTTGACCTAGAAAGACTGAAAAGAAACAATGTATGCTTCTTTTTTCAACGTTCACTCTATTTCTCTGCACTGCAGTCATTATCCTAAGGTACCAAAGGTGGTGGTGGTTTGAATGAGATCTGACTCCCCAGGATACACCCATTTACTGAAATTGAGACTGAGCAGCATTGACCCATAGTTGCTCTGAGACCATTTTCAAAACCTACACACTGCTAATAGACCCTGTTGCAGTATGAAGTAAATTGCAGCATTTGTATTGGGGCTCCTGTTGACAGGTAGGCAGAGGTTTTTGCCCAATTATAGGGGGAAAGGGATGAAGCAGGATAAGGCGGACCACTAGAATAGACCTAATGAGGACGTGGTATGATTGCGGTGGGACTAGAGAGACACACGCTCATTTGTGCCTATAGCAAGTGTATTCGATTGGTAGAGGATGGGCAGAATGAAGTGGCAGAGAGAGCGATAGAGATAGATAGGGAGAGATAATGGAAGTGAGAAGGATTGATTCCTCACTCAATGTGAGAGCATGTGGGAGGAGATGAGTTGCTGAGACTGAAAGTGGGAATGAGAGCGATGGATAAGGAAAGTAAGTGAGTAGTCAGTTCATCAATTCAACTATCCCTTTACTCTTTTCTTTCAACTCATCCATCCATCCTTACTTGCATCTCACTCATAAAAACACAGCTGGCAGAGGCGGTGCTCGGGGAACCATCCGTAATGATACAAGCCCTCAAAGTATAGTCTCACTGCATGCAAACACATCTAAGCCTGTAATACAAGCACTGACACTGGCACTAGGAACAGAACAAATCCTGAAATAACAGGGCAAACATATGATGGGAAGCGGCTGTTGTGTTCAAAGAGAGTCCGTTTTCATTCAGACATCATTTAATGGGTCTGCAGTCTGAATACAGATGGAGCTACTGTGTATCCTTGACACCAACATCCAACCAGACATCCTCATATAATCAGCATTGTTCTTTGGTGAAAGAGGTTGCTTCTACAATCATAGAGAAACAATGTCCAATTAATGTAATGCATGCCACTGTATGTAAAACATGCTTTCCTACAAAAGTGTTAAAAGTACTTCTTGAACATAAAGTGAAAAAAACAAAAAAACAATCCTTTTCCCTTCTGTTAGGAATATAACTATTAATGGTGCTTCGTCTCTGTCACTCTGACTCAATGCCATCTGAATCGACACTCGCACTGAGGGTGTCTTCTTAAGTGAGAGTGATTGGAAGATTTTATACTGCAGTTTGGAAGATTTTATACTATCGTGTGCTTCAACTCTTTGAATCCCTCACCCGCTAACACACTGATTGGCAGCATATATCTCATCCAACTGGCACGCACACTGTCTTTCCCCGGCTAGCAGCGATGTGATCTTTGGCTGCGAGCCATCCTCGGACATGGCAGCAGTGTGCTTATTCCTAATGTGGTACAGCATCAAACATTTAAATTTTTGCATTTCTAGGGGAAATGTTCCCACACTGAGCTTCTTTCAGCGTGCTTCACTTTTCACCTCAGACTGCTCTAGCGAAGCCATTAGCAGACAGTGTGTGTATGCAAATTAAGCTATAGATCGACGTGTAACGGGTCAAAAATATTCTCGCCGGTTAACCTATTGACGGTATCCCATTGACATTGACAAACTGATTATGGCCTCTGTTGACTTTGCAGAGTAAAATCTATGTTTTGGCGGAACCAAGGCTTTAAATGGGAGGCATAAAATTGGTTAAATAAGCAATGCAATTAGGTCTGAGCAATATGATGGTATAAACTGTGCAACTGTGGAAATGTGTCCACCAATAGAGATTTGACTTGAGGGGGTCATCTCTTAATTTGTCCGCTACACATTTGGGGCAGGTTATAGCTATTCAAGGCTAGTGTGAGGGTTGGTGGCAGTAATGCACCCCTAGCTGGTTTGCCAACCACTGCAGAAGTAGAGAGTGAAAAGAAGAGCTAAAGGAGAGTGTTTTGTCTCATGAAAGGTAGTTGTTTATTTTAATAAATATATAACTATATTTCAATAAAAAGTATAATAAATTATTTTAAACAATTTCATTACCGTAATATAAAAATACCTACAGTATATGATTAGAGAAGATGTTGGCCATGTCGGTCACACTTACCCATAATCCATCTAAAATAAACTATAAGCAAAGACAGACTTAGCTTTGTCCAGTACCATATCAACATAAAAATGAAAAAGATTACATGGTATCTGTGTACAAAAAATTCTGGATTTCATTTTTTGACTTCCAGAGTCCGAAATTATCAGACATCCGCTGACTTTATTGACCACTGCTGTTACTTTTGTACTCTGGCAGCTTTTAATAAAAAGTCACAAACACTTTTCCCCTTTCTGTCTGATCGCCCTCATTACATTCCTTTCTTCCACTGACTATTATTGTCACTGTCTCTCTTCCCTGGTGTGTTTTTCTTTCACTCTCCACACTATCTCTCATTCCTAGTCTTTCTCCCCCTCTCTACTTCATACTTGTGTGAATATAGTAGTGCCTGTATCTATGTGTCTACGTGTGTGTGTGGGAGGGGAGGAGAGCAGGATTTCTGGCTGGAGGAGGAGGTGAGAGAGATAGAAATAAGCGAGAGAGGGAAAGAAACACAGAGAGAGAAGCAAAGCATTTACTGGAACAAAACATGCTGTTTCAATCTCATAGATAAGGGCCGCCTACTCACCACTTTTTATCTCAAAGCAGATTACTCCTCATTTTTACAATCCATATTATTCCCAAAGTTTTGCAGACTCTATTAAATGATATGATGAATTATATTCAAATTTAATCAAATATTGTCCTGCCTACCATATTTGCGTTGCTAGACCCATCACCTGTCTAGTGTCTATTTAGAAACTCCATATCTGAAGTGAACCCATTTCTGTAGGTGGCATTAAGGCCTGTCAACCCGACTGTGGGCAATGGTAATAACACATTTAACAATAAACGGTCTTGCCTTTGTAACACAATCACAGTGATAACAGGCTACAACAAATCCTCTATAAAATGGAGGAATGCAATTTAATTCTTAACGGAAAAAATAATGGAGTGTTGGTCATCTTCTGGAGGTCGCTTTTAAATCTATTATTACAGCAGTGGACACATACGCACATGCATGGTCACAGGTGGTTTGATGAAAGAATTGTTATGTTAAACAAGTAACTGCAGAGAAGTACAAGTTTAGACATGGAAATAAAAAAAAAACTATTTTGAGGATGTAAAAAGGCAAGCATGTCGCTATAAACTTGATGGTAGTCACTAAAGGCGATTACAATTACAGACTAGTATTGGTGCTCTTTCTCTTGGAACAGCTCTATAATACAGGGTCATTCACTTCAAGAAGTAGAGTGGTCTTTCTTTGAAAGAACAAGTGCAAAACAAGGACAGTTACCTTGACGACATATGTACTTAAGTGCTGCCTTATGTATTTATGGACAACAGAACCATCAAACCTGACTGAGAAAGTTGGATACTCACTGACGATAATAGTGTCTTCTCAATGCCAGGGAACTACAGGTGACACTGGCTATAGGCTCTCAGGAGACCCTGAAAAAGAGATAGGTATTATTCCAAAATGCCTGATAGATATTAAATCATCATTTAGCTGAATAAATTAAATCAGACTTAGATTTACTTGATCAGGAAATCCCTTGTACATAGTGAAGTAATGCCAATTTAGAATAAGGAGCAATCATTTCCTAGAGGCCAGGATATAAATGAGTGCTTTAACTGTGTTGGAAACTATGCATATTGTATCATAATAAATATAATTATAATACAAAAATGTAAGTTAACCAGTCAATGCAATACACCCAGCCTGATGAAAACCTCAAAACAGGAGGGGGTTATTACTGAAATGTACGGCATGTGATAAATGAGAAACCATTGCATGCGGTTTATGATATTGGTTTGTTGATATTCTTATCTAAAAAGAAAGAAATCCCACTGAGAACAATGACCTCTTTTAGATCAGAGTCTTGATGAAAAAAAGATAACAGAGACAGAGAAAACAACAACAGCCTTGGCTTTTCTTTTGATAATGCACATTTTGAACTGTGATCTAGAAAGGTATTCCCTCAAGTATCTGAAAAGGCTGAGGAGCGATATCCTAAACTTTGACAAATAACCGACTTAGATCCAGCTAACTTTACCGATCCTTTAAGAAATGAGAGCTGATCTATTAAAAAAGATGCATTTTGTTGTCAACTCCAAAAACCTATAAGCAAGAATGTTAACCAGTGCAGTTGCAGTGTATTCACAGCTCAAACAAGTCATCTGGTAGTTGCACACTGACACACATCTATTTCACTTCCTCTCTGTGAAGGTTGGCTGGATTTCCTGGAGAACTGAGCCAGCAGCCGCCAACTCTGCACACTGCAGAGACACTTGTTATAAATTCCATCTGTGTGGTCCCGTGAATTTCATTTCATTCACTCATTCATTCATTTGAGTTGACTTGATTAGTACTCTCGACTACCAACTTTAACATTCTGCTTACCACCAAATATATAATCCAGTAATTATCTTGGCACTATGGTTTGACAGATCTGACAAACACAATACGTACGGCCTTGAGTTGATGTTCTTGAGAGCTTAATGAAGCCAGCTCTGCCACTGCAATTTAGAACAGCATTTCACTTATCTATTCTTTCAATAACATACCTTTTTGAAATGCCAACAAAATTTGGATCTTTCTATCCACTTCCATCCATTGAACAGGCAGCATTCAGGATGAGCTGCAGCTGGCAAAAAACTGCATTACTTCTTGCTTCCTATCGTAATAGACTAAGAATTTGTTTTTATATTCCAATTCTCAACTTATTCTCCAAACCCATTTGTATCCTCTGAGCCTTAACTAGTCAGCTTCATTGCCATCTCTCTATATGCCAGGCTATTAGTGCAGACTGCTGAACTGGACATTGAACCCCTCCGTCTTCTGTCTCTGCCTGCTGGCATTCAGCCTAATGAGGCTTGCTAATGGTCCACCCATGTCAGTTTGAGGGAAAACCTTCTACTCATGCAAACTGGAACACATGTAAACAGTTCCACTTCTACCACTATCCGCAGTTGCTTGGTTGATGAAAGGACAAACATAACCCAAGCATGAGTCAACTTTCAAAACCTCTGTCTGTCATCCTATTATACTGTATCTCACACTCTCCATTCATCCTTCTCTGCTAGACAGATCTGTGGCTGATAACTTGGGCTACTACAGCTGCTTTAGCCCTGTGACAGAATTAAAGGCAATGTGAGGGATGACAAACTCAGGAAACCACAGAAAGAATAACTGCCTCCACTACTGGCATACATTCTTACCACTTATTCATCAACAAAATAAACAAAAGATTCTTTTTTTCTGTTGTCTCCTGGCTTAGAAATCTGAGTCTGATTAATGGTCAGAAAATGACCGCCAGCAGACACAATCATGACCCACATTTTTAGGAGATAATAGGAAATGGAAATGAGCATACCAGCTGGAATGAGACATACAGCACAGTGACTAAGTGGACAACCTTTCGTTCCACCCCATCGCTTATCCACTAGGACGCTGGCAGTGGCTGCTGCTGCGTGGTCAAACTTCGATTGGCTTAGCAAGGCCACACTCTCACAGGAACTGGTCCATTAGTCATGCTCTGTTAATATTACTAGTTAATGATTGTGAGCCCTGTTTCAACACATTTATTAAGTCTGGCCTCTGTGTATTCATGCGAAATGGGAGCTGGTTAAATGTGAACCCAAAGACTCTTGTTTTTGACAGGTTTGTTTCCTAAATTCACAGGTAAATCCATAATACTAATTTTTCGCTCTTTTCAGTCTTTTCATGTCTCCTTCTTCACATAATGTTTTGGACATCAGTCGACATGGCAACGGTAAAAGCTTCATATAGCATCTGGATCAGCCCAAGTTGCTAAATTCTTAAATCATTTATTGAACATAAATAATTGTAAACAATTCTTTATTTAGAGGAATGCAATGGAATTCGAGCTTTAAAAGAAACTTAATCAAATCAAGCTTTAAGACAATTAAGATGATCAAGACAATGCTCGTCTTAAATCTGCCGAATACTATGAGAGAGTTTCAGAGAGAGGGCAGACAGATGTCTGAGAAATTCAGGTTTTGGAGTAGAGAGAGAAGAAGGAAAGAAGAAAATGAGAAAGTCAAAACAGGTCAGTGCTGGTAAAGCCATAGTGGGGGCTGGCAGGAGATTTCATGTCTTAGGCCAAAGCCACAAGCCTCTCCAGATGCTTTTACACCAGTCCCTGGAGCTAGGCATAGGGCACATTGCTGTACTTTGAAATTAAAACATATCAAAAAAGATCAACAAGTCTCCTCTGTGGGGGATTCCCGGGAAGTCAACAAGGATTTTTCAACAACAGCTTGTGTTTGCAACTTGTATAAAATACACACTGACCTCTTTACCTTGGAGATAGATAGATTTTGTGTGCTTGTTTAAGTTAAGTATCAATGTCAAATTAAATCTGATAAATAGTCCATAAAGGTAACGTTTACACGACTGTCGATTTTGCTAGTATAATGCATTCCTTGTTGTAGATTTGAAGCTTGTTCCATCCATTAGCTTTGGCTATAAAACAAAACGCAATATAACAAAAAGAGACTGTGATTAAGAAGAATGTGTGCTTTGGCACATTTTTTTAGGAGACAGCTTGACAATACAAATCATGCTGTGGTATACTGGACTTAGACAGAGCATTAGCTCAAGTTGCAGGTCGTAAAACAGACAATGTCCAGATGTCTGGCAGGACGCACAAGAAAGCACAGGAGGATTTAAGGAGCTGGGTCTCTTTCCAGTCAGCTACTGATGGTCATGGTTTCTCCTAGTTGAGAATCAAATCCTTTTTGGGAACCACACTGGAAACACCACAGAATTCAGAGGAATTTGATCCCTATTTCTTTTTAAATTTGTTTTTGAAGGGATAAAGTTGGCTTTGATGAATATTTTTCTTAATGTCAACAAACTCCACAAAAAGACCAAAACAAAAAGTGCAGCAGTCCATCCTAATACTTCTCTACCCTGTCTGTGGCACTTTGCAGTGAGTCCTACAGAACACATACAATTAATGATGGATTACACTAACACACCAATCAACCAAAACATTAAAACCACTGACATGTAAAGTGAATAACATTGATCTCTTAATAATTACATTTTGGGCTGGGTCCTGGTATTCATGTGGATGTTCTTTAACAGTTGAGGGTCATGACAAACAGCTCAAGGTACCAACGTGGCCCAAAGCTCACGTGATCCCTGGACTATCGAATAGTGTTGTCAAAATTACCAATATATAGTTAAATATTGATTCTTAATATCTGAAACTGTTTCAATTCTCACTCACGGTTTCCCCGCAGAACTTTGCATTGTAAAGAGATGATCAATGTTATTTACTTCACCTATCAGTGGTTTGTACAGTTTTGGCTGATCGGTGTATAGATACATGGAGCATTTTTAAAAGGGCAGGAATATATCGTACATTTGTTGGGACTGTTTTCAGTTGCAAATAAACACATATTTGGTATTCTAATGAGTATTTATGGCACCTGGACAATGTATGTGAGATTGACTTTAAATCAACTACAGTTTCCATGTTCACTGTAATGAGTAACATGTCACCCAGTGAAATTGTGTGGCTCTTTTGTGTGTTTTTAGCAATTTGGGATAACAATGAGGAAAAGTGATAAACTCACTCACAAGCATTAGGATAAATTCATTGTTAGTTTTTGGTTTTCAGGGGATTTGTTGACTTTGATAAAAGAAACAAAACCACAATCACAAAATGGCTTTGAGGAGTGTAAAAACTTTAGACAATAGCTTTGTTAAACATTTAATATTTATATTATGTTTGGCAAAGGTTCAGTTTCTTTTTCCAGACATCAGGAGATTTTGGCATAAATCTGGACCCTACCAACAGTTGCCAGGCTGGCCCAGGGTGTGTCATATTTTCACCATATCAGTCTTCTCTAAAGAATGCTGTCAGGAGCTCAGAGGAACAAAAGATAGATGACATGAGAGACTGAAAATAACCTTCCACACAATGACACACTTTTTCCTGTTCTGGTCTAATCATGGAGAATGATGAAAGCCTGAGCCTCTTGCAATACAGAGAAGAGGGAATTAATGATCCTGACGATTGGCTTTTGTATTCTTTCACAAAGAATCCAATTGATGTGAATTAGGCTCGGCCAAAATATGCTTGTAAAAAATTGCCATTGTTACCCATTTCTTAAGCACAAATTCAAGTGTTTCCATGTGTGCCATTTAGTTCTCACTCCCTGTCCAGTTGAGAAGAAGCATTTAACCTGGAAGAATAATTAGCACCTTTTAAGTACTTCTTATGTAACCCACTCTACCTAAGCCTGGGCTCTAATCCTCAGCTGGCAATGCTTTACAGATGACAAGACTGTGGAAAAAAAACTCGGCTGCACTGATGTAAAATCAACACCTTTTTTTAATGGCCTATAAAAATACCAATCTCACACCCCTTACTAAGAGAATAACCCACATTACAGGAGTGAGTCAACAAAGTGTGTGGTACAACGTGATAAATAGAGGGAGTGAAGAAGCGTATTGTATAAAGCCCCATGAAGGTGTGTGGGGAAGCTCAGAGAACTTGCAGAAACTCAAAGTGCATCAAATTCTCTGTGGATTTGATTTCAAAGCCATTTCAAAGCCACCTCGAGCCAGCATAAGCAGCTTTGTTCCTTTGCCACCTATCCTCACTTTCTGCCCATTCTAGACCTATCTTCATTGTTTTGGCCACAGCTCTCTATCAAGTCTCAGCTGCCTGCTTTTCACATTCCTCAGTCATGGGGACGTAAGCTTCAGTTTTCCTCTCCCACACTCTTCAACCCTTTGGAAAACAGGAATACATCCTGGCGGAGCCGCTGTATCAAATCTATTTATCGGTTAAACCTTTCTTCAGAGCGGAGCCTGGATTAGGCCTGCTTTTAGCTGCTGCTGCTATTCAGCAAAACCTGGCGTGTGTGTTTGCTTGCACCGACGGCCAGTGAGCTTTGACGGGCCAAGCTATTCGTGAAGCTCCCGACTTGCCAGGAGGAGTTCACCCAACGGCCACAAAAGCGTCCGACTTACTGTCATCAGGGTAAGAGTCATTAGTGTGTGCTTATGACTGATGTATATGTCCATGTCTATGCAACTTTGTGCAATTTTCCACAAGTCACCATACTAGGAGCCTCTGCAGAGAATTAATGTTAATCACAAGAGTATTGAAGAGAGAACGTTAAGGGCCATGGCAGCGACGTGGTTGTTTTGTTTGCCAAATATCACTGCAATCATGCTAAAAAGATGAGAAGAAATAAGGACAGAGGAAAAGCGAAAGAGAAAAAAAGTCTGTATGTGTGTGAAGAAGCCTGGGAATCATCTGTGCAGAGGAGACTTGAGAAAATGTGGCAAAAAAGAAAAGCATGACCAAAGTAGCAGATCCTCTGCTATGACTGTAAATCACACCAGTCCACAAGGAAGAGAAAGAGAGAGGACAAACAGAAAGTGTTACCCAGAAGGACAGACTAAATCTGAGTAAAACGAAGAGTTGAAGGCCAAAAAAGGCTACACACAGAAATATATAAGATAAAGTGAAGCAGAAAAGAGAATGTTAAGTTGGGAGGACACTACACTTCTCTTCCTTTTAGAGTTCACAAGTTCAACTGGTAAAATCTTTCCGTTCTCTTTGCTCTTCCCCCATGACTCCAGTGCGACTACATAAAAAAGAAAAGCCAAAAATATCAAAGATTCAGGTAGCCAAGGAAGTGTGTGTATCTGTGTGCGTCCGTATGCATGTGTTTAAGTGCATCTCTAAAAGCCACCTGCACCTTTCCTCCTGACACCAACTTGGAACAACATTAACATCTAATCCTTGTGGTCAAACTAGCACCGTAGAAAACTATGTGTTCAGCACCTCTGTCTGCCCACAATCTGGCAACGTAGTTATCTCAACTGTGTGTGTAGATCTGTGTGTTGTCTACTGGGATCCAATTGTGTGGTAAAACCGTAATAATGAAAGCTATAAATCACTGCTACCACATCCCCAGCCTCAAAGCTCATAAAACTCCTGCCCACAACAGCCTGACAACAAAACATGCTGTTTTTTAAGTTTCCTCTCTCCAGCTTTTCTTTTCTTTTCTTTATAAGTGTTCACACAATAAACAGGAGCAGTGGTAAGGGTCGTCATGGCACAGTCAAGTCACCATGAAGACTCTTACATCTTTGTTTCACCCGACTAGATTTCTCTAGACACTTAGGAAAGTATCTCCAAGGAAATTGTGGCTTTTTGATTTCTCTTTTATCATAAACCAACTACTGAGTCACATGCAGGCCTATGAACTCTGGTGGGATGAAAAAGGGGACAGCTGTGAGAATAGGGTTGAACTTCGCTTTGCAATGCCACTGCCACTGGACGAAACACAGCACTTGAAGATGACTTACACCATGTTTTTCCCCACTGTAAACATAAATGATATCGATTCCTGTTGGTAAGATAAACCTCTAAAAACTAGCTAATACGGTTTGGTAAAAAAGTCTGACACCACACTGAAAATATCTAATATTGTCACTTAAACAAGCCAATAATCAAAGTGAGGGGATTCAGAAAGTAAATGAGAGTGTCAGAAGTTAGATGGCTATTGTAAGCAAAGAGAAGCTTTATCAGTATCAAATCATGGCTTGACTCAAGGTTTCTTATACCGCTATTATACCAAAATTAAAGTGTATCTGTAGGTTTTTAAAAAGTGAGTAAACCCACTAGAAAAAGGTGTTTGACTTCTTTCCTATTGCCAAGAGACGAGTTTGCCTTTTTGTTTTTTTTTCATTGTGTCACTTTCATTATCACAAACACATTAGAAGCACAGGGAACAATAGAAAGCAGCACATCATATACCTCTTGAGACAGTACCCAAAGGACACTGAAACTTGTTTTTAATAAGTCTGAATCAATAAAATTCTGAATTAGACACATTGTTTTGAGCTGATAACAGAAGTTACTAAGGAGTGAGACATCTCACTTCTTTCCCATCTCTGTAGCACATTGGCAGCACCGATCAGGCGGCTGTAAAGGCTAAGTCAGTGACATGGAAGTCACTAACAGTGTTCACTTTTTATATTATCAATATCATATCATATCAATATCTCTGAGAGGGTCCTGCCTTTGCATGGACACTCAATAAATAAAAATTGGTTAAACACAAATCATGAGGGGGGCATTTTTTCATTCAAAATTGTGAATTTTGCCAAAAAGGAAACAAGTTTGCAGCTATGCATATGTGTGTCTAATTTGGACAAGATATATTTTGCAACAACCCATCAGTCAGTCTGCAGACACTGCAGGGTATTCTGTACACTGAAGGCACATGCTTTGTTTATTTGTGTATATATAATAACAGATGAAGCCGTTTGTAATTGACAGCCAGAGCACTAATTTTTGCAAATGGATCTAATTCATTTTTCTCAACAATATGATCTGATTTCTATTCTATGAAGTATTATTAACTTCATTTGTCTGCAAGTGTGCTATTTCATAGGACACAAAAGTCAGGAAATTTGAGTCAACACTAGTCAGTGATGTGTGCCAATTTACCAACCACACACATACGCTTGGCAAGGAAAAGCAGCTCCTAAACCAGACTGTGAAAAAATTGCAGCTCTAACATCAAGGTAAACAAAAGACAGAGCGTGAAAGTGTACGCTAACGCTTTTAATCCTGACATCTGAAGACAAAAGCCCAGTACTTACAGCAATTAGCACAGAGTCTTGTTCTCACTCTTGTCTTTGTTTTGCTGACACTCTCAACAATCTGAAAGCACCAGACATAGTCCCAGGTAGCATCATTAACAAGCAAAGCCAAAAAGAATTTCTGACAGATTCTGTGGGCGGACAGCTCGCCGATCAACTTCATAGGAGAGCGGTCAACTGTAAACGACTGCATAAACAAAGTTCCATGTTTTGACAGAAAGAGAGCTAGCTCCCTCGGATTGGTGGTGTAGTTCCACAATTAAAAGTCTTGGTAGTCGGTAGGTAAACATAAACAGAGGTCCACTAGAATGAATTCAAGCCAAACCCATTAGGTATAAAGCAATGCATCCCTTATCTTTACATATTCTACAAGGTGGGTCTTCTAGTGACTCTTCACAAAAGTTGTCAAATATTCACTGATTTTCTTATATTATGAATGATAGATGCCAATTTAGACACTGTGTCAAGCTATAGTTTAATAAACCATGCATACGTCATAAGACTAAACAGCAATGATCCCAAATTAACTAGTTTTTACTTCAACTGTTTAACAGATCAATAAAATACTAATTATCATTCACTTCCATTATCAGTTTATTATAATTTTTTACTGGGGAAATCTGTTGAGCTCTGACAAACTTCAATCTATGCAGTCATAATGTGCAGGATAAATATTTCCTTTAAGCCAAATTTGAAAGGTAGAGAAAGTGATTCTGGAGAAAACTGATTGTTGAGTCTGATTCCAAGGTCTAATTTCAATTGACAACTCTTTGGGTTGGTGATGCAGGTTATCCGTGGTCTCCATTAACTGTGTTTAAACTTAATAAACACATAATATTTAACCCAAATCTGTCCCATTTGTCCAGGACCTTAAAATCTTCCAGGACACATGGTGAGGGTGTCGGTCACAACAAGAGGAGGCAGATTGACAAGTGCATGTTTAATGGCCGTGAGAAAAAGTGTGCAGGAGTTCCTGGGTAATCGTCGTTGTAAGGGATGGGAGGGGAGGAGGATAAGGCTGCAGACAGCAAGCCCGGTGACACTTTGACAGATGTGAGGCTTTGCAACCTCCCAAAGGGGCAAAAGAGAAAAGGCTTTTGAATAAAAGGCCCACTGCTAAGCTTTCTGTGCAGTGCCCTCAGCCCTGCAGCTCACAACCAAAGAAAGGGTCAAGCCGTTGCCTGACTACAGGCATCTGGGGCTTTTCCTGGCAAAACAAAACAATTAAGTGCGGGGGCTGGATCTTCTTGAGGTTCACCTTTCCCTCCCTCGCAGTCATACTCATCACTTTAAAACCTTTACTGCTCTACTGGTATTTCTCTCTACCCTCTGCCTTTTCCCCCCTTCACAGATTAATCTATCTTCCTTCCTCTCCTTATCCCAAACTTGCTGCTTCATCTCTAACCAATCTTCTTGCTATCTAGTTCCCTGTTTCTATCCATGTATCTCCATGTAATTTGTGTGGCCATCTCACTTTCTCGCCCGTGTCCCACCTCTCATGTTTATCCCATTTACTTCAGGGCTGACACAGAGCTGCGAGGAAGACTTTGGGCGAAGACAGACAGCGGCAGAGGCAAAGAAAAAAGATTTGCACAGAAAAAACAGAAAGTGTCTGCCGATCTCCGCCATGTTCCCATCGGACTCTGTCAGAGGGGCAAATAATGGTTAGAGTTGACAGACTCTGGGTGGAGGAACCAAACCACCAAAAGAAGACACATTTCCACTGGGTGTTTTCAGGCTGTGCTTACCAGATTGTTGCTACACAGTTTCAGCTATCAATCAATCAATCACTCCAGGTCCCTAGTGTATAACAGAAATGTGATAACCTACTGGCAATTTGAACATTTTCCCTTTTTACATTTCATCAATACAACAGGCACAGCAGAGATAAGATACATGAACCCAAAGCTTTTCACTGAGGATGAACATGTACACCAACCGTCAAGAGCTGAACCTTATATTTTCTAGTTTTGACATTTCCTTTGGATATAACACAACACAGATTGCTATATAACATCAACAGATCACAGCCAGCGGTGCTGCTGACATTTCTGTAAATGGTTATAGTCCCTTAATGGCTGATATCTGTAAAGGAGTTTGATGGTTTTGTGTGGGTTTCAGCCTGAGTTTGTTCAAAACAAACTTCTATTAAATGGTATGGAGAGAACATCGGTTTGCCTGCGTGTCTCGCTATAACGCCGCATCAGAGACAAAGACTTCAAGATAAAACGCAGACGCCTCTTCCTTTAATTACAGAGGTCTGAGGAGGCAACATGATGAGCTTTTAATGATAGTGACTCTGATACAGGCTTTTTAAAATAGAGCTTGCAGGGTGATAGGCCCTTCATAGAAAGCCACCTGTAGTGTATTATTCAGTCTTTATTCAAGCTTTAAGCTTCTTGCAGTGTCTGCCAAAAGAATCACACCAGCAGGCTGGGGAAATTAACAGTAACAGTCTTCACAGAAGTTCCTGTCCACAATCACTGTGTAACACATTGCCAACATGAGAGGAAGATAGTGTGCATTAGTACTAACTAGTGTAAGCTGTCTTTTTTTACAGCACATGATGAAAGGATATTTCTCCTTGCTGCATTTCTCCACAGACAAGTGGCTGTAGGGATAAGAAAGCACTACAGGAGGAAGCTTTAGTTGTTAAAAAAGGTTTCTAATTACCATTGTTGGAACCCCACATTATCATTACACTCCAAGGTTTCTGACAACACAACAACTGTGCTGCCATGGCAACACAGTGCCGGAATAGAGACGTCGATGCTGCCGTTTCATGTTTTGCCCATTTCAAATTGCCTCTGATCCACGCCCACGACATGTGATCAGTCCGTTCGTTGACCTGTACTCTAATTCTGAACGTACTCCGATGAGCGCAGGTGGACACATCAGTCGGCTTGGCTGGCACCACTTCACCCATGGGCTAAACAACACAGCACAGCTGGGTTCGCCTGATATTATGTAACGCAGTAGCACCACCCCCGCAGGCCCTGTTCACACTACCCCTTCTCCTCCTACTCCGCCTCCCACTAGTGCACCATTGGCTATTTGCAGGCAGAGGTGCATTGTAAAACAAGAGTGCTCCAGTGCTGACACAACCTGTGGGGATATTTGTGGAGGATTCAGCTTTGGAAAAAACTAAAAAATTTAAGATGAAGCCCATGCATAAGGAGAATACTGTCCAGTGTAGGGCTTAACAACAATATTTGGCTTATTATGTTTTTTCCCCACAATCTTTTGCCTGGCCTGTGTGGTGCAGATCCTCCCTTCAGTTGTGCTGCTGCTCTAAATTCTTAAAAATGCCTGATTAGATTCCAGGGAAGTATCCATCATTGATCCCACCAGTGATTCTGCCTTTACTCCTTGGAAACAATTTTTGTTACTAAGCAATACTTGCCAAAAGTGGCATTGCACCCGTTGCCTGGCAACATTAGATTATTGAATCTCATCCTAGGAAGCGATGAGAACCAGTGGTGCTTCGAGCTACAACCCTCTTGATACTCTTCTCATCACGGTAACAGACTACAATCGTGCTGTCGGGTCACCTGATATTCCATTATATCTCTACATCACTGACATAACTACCCAGAGGCACAAACTTGATAGATTTGAATTCATGGCGCAGTCATATCCTCATGACAGGCTGGTTACTGCAGTCCCATGGTTATTTCGTGATGGTTTCATTATTATCTCGCTTCAAGCTAACTTCAACAGGGACAAAAAAGGCCACTTCTTTCACACCAGTATGTTAGCCAGGCTGAAGTGAGGCCCTCTATTTCAAACTCTCCTCAACCGTGTTTGTTTTCCCCAAGTACTTCATAAGATGTTAAAAGGCTTCAGGCAGTCACTTCATTAAAACAACCCAGTGGGTCCTCATTGAAGATGCTTTACTTCTAAACTGGCCCGCTGTCATTAGAAAGCACCACTAGGGCAGTCAACTCCTCCCATGCGCCAGTTGCTTCCTAATGAAAAACAGCAGCTTGCTTAAGCCCACACGTCTCACATCCATAAACCACTGATCGAGCTTTCCTCCTCGCAGCTGGAGAGACCCAGAGGAGGCATTAGTTGGAAGTTGTCAGAACGCCACTGGAATGGATCAAAGTGGTATGTGGTAAAACGCCTCCGATGACCATTTAAAAGCAGTCTAACGCCCAGAGAGCGGCCCGCTCAATTTGAGTGACTGGGTAACGAGGCAGCAATAGTCTGAGTTAATGGTGATAGGGAGGGATGCAGAGGAAACAGGTGAGAGAGGAGGAGAGAGGAGTCTGCAAGGATGATGTGCTGACAGGCAAGGTCACCATCAGTTGCTCCCTGAGTCGAGAGGTTTTTCAGCATGATTGAGGGATGGCAACAGGTAAGTGGTATGTGAGAATTAGAAAGCTGTGAACATCTGGAATTCTTCACTTTTAAGGCCAGCAACTTAAAGTTATTTTCTCCTCCGCCAAGGAGGTTATATTTCCGCCGTGTCCATTTGTTTGGCCCTTGTTTCTCCTTTTCTTGAACATTGAGAGACAGCCATTTTTCATCCATTTCATGAATTTCAAAATCTGGTGTATTTACGTTTAGGTGTTGGGCCTTGGCAGAGGTATGCAGTATAATTCCAGTTATTTTGACGATTAATCACTTGGTCTATACTTGGTCAAACAACAGTCCAAAACTATCATAAATGAGAAAGAAAATCAGCAAATCTTACATCTAAGTATCTGGAACTAGCAAATGATGGATATATTTGCTTGAAAAATAACTTCAATGATTATCAAAATAGTTGGTGATTAATTTTTGTCGCAGCTCTAATTCCAGTTGCCTACTTTCTCTGACAAACAATCCAAAACCCAAAGAAGATAAAAGGGCAAAGAAAAGCAGCTTAACCTTACAATTGAGGAGCTGAAACCAGACAATGTTGTGCATCTCTAACCATTTAAGTCTACAGACAAAAATCACAACATGCGATAATGCATGCCAGTCTTTGTGATTGTAAATGAAAGCATTAATGAGATTTTCTGAGAAAACGTTCCCCCTCTAACCTTGAGAGGTTCAGCAAGGTCAGAACTGCATTGACTAACTGACACCAGGAACAAAGCCCATTGGAGTTGGCTTCACAGCAACAACATGCCCCAGTGTGTAGCCCAACAGCTCCAATCCTGCTTTCCAAATAATCATTAACCTGTTCAGCCTTGAGTAAATATTTTAAGAACCTCTGTAAACTAGAAGGTAAATACACACCTCAGAGATAGGGACGTGAACACACACATACACAGTGTAGGGAGGGGGGCTTTGGTAGTGTGGCACGCAGATTTCATTGTTCTTCAGCATGTTGAGCTTAGATGAAGTCGAAAACAATGAGGTCATCCCTATTGTGTACACACAGCATTCTCACACATTCCTCTGCATGCCATTGTACACTCATGGCTTAGCTTAAAGCGCGATGGGATGAACCTAGTGAAAGACTGATACCAAACATTTGGTCTTTACAAAGCCATGAACCTGAAATCCATTAAACCTGAGAATGGAAACTCTACTCTGACTTTCAAGGCCATCACCTCACATGCCAAAACACTCCCCTTCTTGGATGAGCACAGCGTGCAGAAAGGTTGCAGTGAGCACTGTGGATCATGACAGGCCACTTTCCTGTTTTGGTTTCCGCTTCCAGCACCTGCATGCCAGATGTTGTGAGCTTGGGCATTGTGGCCTCATTTTTTGGTATAGACAAAACTGTCTACAGGTCAAGCTGAGCTAGACCAAACTTACAGCCTAGTTTATGTCTGTCTGAGAAATATCACTGAAATCAACACAATTAGCCAGTCAATCAATTGGTCGATCAATTTGTTGAGTAACACAAAATTCATCAACAGCTTCAATTATGTAATATCCATGTCTTTTGTTATTTATCAATCAAAATTCCAAACATTGGTTTGTTCTGAATTTCTAAAAAGTTACAATCATTTGTGATAATGATAAGAATGATTTTATATCAATGTATATTCAATGCCTTTCAATTTGGATTTGTTGGTTCAGAAAAAATGAGCAATGTGAAGCATTCTGAAGTTATCTGCGATGGGAATTTTTCAGTATTGCCAGACATTTTAATGGCACTCAGTAGAGTGCACACCTCCGCCAAGGCACCTGGATCCATCCCTTTATCCAGAGCCGCACCAAAAGTTAATTGGGGCTATTCTCGGCCGAGACCCATCTGCCATCCAAGATTCATGGAAATCTATCAGTAGTTTTTGTGTAATCCTGCTGACAAACCAACCAACCAAAATACAAACAAACAAACACACACAGGTGAAAACATAACCTCCTTGGTGGAGGTATAAATAACTACATAAGTAAATAAATAAATAAATAAACAAACAACTGGTACAAAATGAGGACCATATCCGCCTGCTAAATGTGACAATGTGGAATTCACTACCATCAGTATTATCTCTGGCTTTGCATCAGTGCTTCAATCTGCAAAGCAGGAAGACTGTAAAGGGTTCGGCCAAAAGCTGCTGCTGCTTTCAGTACATCCAGATGGATTTGTGTGTTTACCTTCCCTGGCACAATATAGGACCTCCTTGGAACCCACAAACCAAGCAAGATGTCTTTATTGCGAGGATCCACCAGGGATCTTTTCTCCTTGGTACAATGAGCCTTATTCAACTTTTCTTAGTGAAATGGCATCAGTGAACATGCAGCTTTTCATCCCAAGCCTGCGTAGATGTTACCATTATTACAAATGTGTTGGTATGTGCTCAGTGACTTTCTGAACTTTTCCTTAATTTGAAACAAGAAAAGAAAGTATCCGTTATTGTATCAAAGTTATAAATTCTGGTGTTGTGATAACTTTGCATGAACCCACTCTCCATTCTTAAACAGAAAAGTAGCACAAAAATCAATTCTCAGCAAGCTAACAATGGCTGAGCTCAAGCTAGAAACATCCGTCTAGCTATTTGATGCTTACTCTGTTCAAGGTCATAGACGGCTTGGGACTAAACTCGCAAAACATTCAGTGCATGCTGGGGTAAATTAGAAGCCCATACAATGCTAGATAGCAACCCAGGCTGTGATTCAAATGTGATCAAGCCACATCCATGTAGTCTTGCAGCTTAGCTTCATTAGTTTTTGAGTGGTAACTTATTTTCTTTTGAATAATAACTTAGAAATTTATGGATGTGCTGATGTGGGCCAATCGTGGTGTTTAAATCAACAATTTAGCCTATAGCGAATGCCAATATAGACATGTTTTTGTTGTTTCTTTCATTTTATTTCTATTTTATATTCCCTTTATCCCCAAAAGTTATCTCCCATATAAAAAATAACTGTTTTAAAGTCCCTTCATTTCACAACCTTTGAAAGAGCACAAATTTAATCACACAAATTCATGAAACAACTCCCAATATAACCATCTTTCACATGAAATAGATTTTTTAAAAACTACTTCAAAAGCCTTTTTAGCCCGCTATTCAACTATCCACTCAATGAGGAGAATTTTTCAATACTTACAGAGCCTTACAAACTAACGGCAGGAATGTCACGAGCCAATAGCTGATGAACGTGGCAGCACAAGACTGATGTGACAAATCAGATAAACATCTGCCACTGTTATCAGTAAATGTCATCTTATTTGCAGATCCCTATCGAAATTACATTTTTTTGCAACTTATCTTAGATTGTTGCTTATTCAGTTAAAATATTACTGAAAAATACAAGAGAGCTTCGATACCAAGTTTTCAGGAGGTTAACCCAATACCTGGCCAGATCATCAATCTATAACAGGGTGACTTTAATTATGGTACTGTACAGTCATCAGCATTATCACGCTTTTTTAATATTATACACATTTATAGAGACCTGATTAGGAGAATTGTTTTTGAAGGAAAGCAGAAATAGTAACTACACAACCTTCTATAAATGTTTTAAAACTGAGGCTTTCCTTAAAAAACTGTCCACTTATTAGCTTTAGACAGATTTGACAGATACATTTTAAAGAATCATGAGTACTTAACCACATATCTGCCTGAAACGTGTGTTCCAGTAACCCCTCCCAAGCAGCTGCATTACCCGAAACATCAACATGGCCACAAGATTATCTGTTTTGGGTTTTTTTGAGGCTCAGTGGGGCATTAGAGCCAAGGAGAGAGAACTCAAACTGACAGTGAAATCACAGAGACTGTCAGTTACAGCACACTTAATGAATCAATTTCAAGGATGGGAAACGACTCTAAAGCCTGTTGACTTTAAAGCCAGATTTTTCCCTCTGAACCGTCTCTTCACGCCGTGGTGGATCTGCAATGTGTGGTATGACACAGAAGAACACAACATCCCTTATATCTCCTTCATCATCACACTGAAACAGGCAGCAGTTTCAAAGCTTACTTTGAGTTTCATACACTGCATGTGGCACAGATTTCATTTGACCAAAAAAGAAAACTTACGGCACACAGATGACAGCTTTCCCAACTTCAAGTAGTAAAAGTTTCCTTCAGATCAGAGAGGCGACTCTATCCAGCAGAGATGAACAATGACCAGGATGCGACTTCCTTTAATCCGGTGCCTCTGTTTCCCCTACTTGTGTGACTGTCGTCAGAGGAGGTTTCCCTACAGCGGCATATGAGAAAGCAAATAATCTGTTAAGGAAACTGCATGTTTCGCTCTTTGCACCAGCCTATTTTGCAAACTACAAACACAGCCTGACACAAACTATGAAAGGACTTAAAAGAAAAACCTCAAGAAGGAATTTTCCGTCTTCATTTCAGGAAGCTCTGAGGTTGCCTGATCATACTAATCCTGTATGAATATATTAATCAGTAAGTGTAAGTGTCAGTCAAGAGGACGATCTTATTTTTGGTGCACTCTTCTTAATTTTCATTCATATGAAGATGGTAATGCAGACTCTCTGGCCATCTTGGAACCACAAAAGTAGAAATATCAAGTTACAAAAGCAAAACTGCAATACAAAGATTATGTGGCAATTCAATCATCATTTTTCAGAGGTCGATTCTTGTGAGCAGCATAAAGGGACCATCATTTTGTTATACAATCCCTGATTGCATAATGATACATTTAATCTTGAATCTTGTGTACAGATCATGCAGAAGGCAGAATGTTAATTTCCCAAACTGAACTGTGTGCATTACGTAATATAATTGACCGTGAGTAATGCAGGCATCAAACTGAGTGGACTCTCATGACACCAGAATGCTTGGATGCCAACACAGTCCCATGAGGATGGTTCGAATGTTCCAGGGGGATATGGACGATATAAACTAGCCATGTTCCCTGCTAATTACATTGTTCTGGACAAAATGTAAGCCAGTGCGAAATTATAGTAGAGAGTTTCTTTTTTCATTTTGTTTGTTTGTTTCATTGCAACCCACAGAATTCAATTTACATGCAGAGCGGATGTACCAGCATGAAGCACACACTTAAATTCAAATATATGTTGCAAAAAAACAAGATGTCTCGTTGGCCTTCACTTCAATTATGTCAGTTCAAGGTCCAAAAGTCCCCAAAAAAAGCAACAAAATATAATAATTACAAGCACGCAAAAAAAAGCGGGGCATTTAGAGCTCGAATCACTATTCATCTCTGTGAGAAAACAAATCCTGTCTGGATGGGTCTGTGATGCTTTAAACTTCCAATTAAATAGCTTCCTCGGGTAAAACCTGTCGCATAATAAAAGTGCTTTAATCCCTTAATAAATTGTCCTTTGCAACTGTCTAAATCATTCTTTGTTATCTTTCATTACGGTTTTTTTTTCGCTACTTTTTACCAAGATAGCATGATTGTTTGATTTTGCTCAGGGTGCCATTTTACCAATCAGTTATACATATATACTCAAGATGTGATGTTAAAATGTCAATTTCTCTACAACACACAGGATTGTCCCTGCAATTTTAAGGCTTGGGCGTAGCACCCAGGCCATTTTAAGCACCACCTAGGGTAAATTAACGTACAGTTAAATCAATGTGGAGAGAATTAAAACAAAATTGCATATTTTATGTTGAAAAACATAAAAACATTTGGGTTGAGGGAGGACCCCCCCATCAAATAGATGCACCTAAGCCTTCCACAACCTAGGGAAACCACTGACAGATGTGGCTAAAGTGTTGAACTCAGTCCTTCAAGGATTCTGCAGTAAAGACTGATGACTTTCGGTCATGTTTCTTATGTAGAGTTGTGGTTACAGCCTATCTTGTGTCAAACTATGTTGAGCAACCCAGAATGACTAAAGGGAGTTTGGTAATGGGTAGAGGATCATTTGTGCATTAGATGTAATGGTGCATTGTGTTCTGTCACAATACATGAATGTCTTTCAGGTTGGTGATCACTGTCAGGAAACATTATGTATTGGCTGACTATATGTGGGGTAACAAATCCGTATTCCAACAAGCCTGTAAAAAAAGTTGTGTTTCCTCTTTCCTGTTCTTGTTAACCAAAGCAACATTAAAAATTTTAAGCAGTCTGTTATCTTAATAGCAAATATAAAATCTATCAAGCACAAGTTCAGTTCCAATTCTTAGAACACAACACACATAGATGTAATAAAGTAATGAATAAAGGATTAAGGTTTGATTTAACACTATAAACATTAATCCTGAAACAGGAATTTCATCATCTTTGTCACACCAACTTCAATTTTGCATAATGTGTGACTCAAGGCAAGTTTCTTAACATATGATTACAGTACTTCTTTAAAAAAGTCTATTTGCAACTAAACACGAGAGCAAAGACCTAACCAGAAAGTGTCTAATGCTTATTTAGATAAGGCTGCTGCTTGTTAGATTTTGTTTATTTAGAGCCACGTTTTGGTTAAACAGTACTTGTTCATAATACTGTGTTTATAGCTGTTCTGAACAGCTTCACTCGAAGGCAGGGTGGAAAGCTGGCTGTCATAGATAAGAGGTAGACACTGCTTACGTTCTTTGTTTCTTTCAACGAAGTAGGTGGTTGGGTTTCAGTTTATATAGTCCTTCAAACTGTCTACATTTCATGAAGATTAACTACTTAGAAAACAAAAAGGGAAATGCCATGTCTTTGCCCATGATCTAAGTTCATATCACATATTGCTACAAGAAAGATGTGAGTATTGAAGTCTAAAACAAGACACAAAAAACTGAACCACTCGCAAAAAATAGTATGCTTGTTTCTAAAAATATTTAGAAACAAGCATACTAACCATGTCTCAAGATTTTGCAACTAGCATGTGATATATTTCAATTAATTCATGGATGGAGAATAAGCTGAAGCTACCAAAGATTAATTCTACTTAGACTCAAGTCATGCAAGAAACTCAATCTGGTTCCAGGATGACAACAATCATTTTCAAATCACATCTTGAGTGTTGGAATGGCTATGTAATTTCCTGTCAAATAGCTTGCATAAATTTCAGGTTGCAGCTTCACACACTCACACTAATTTTCCCAAAATGGCACAGGAGAGACGGCTGCAATTGACAAATCCAGCAAGGTCAGAAAATCACTTCTATCACTAATACCAGCCCGGGCAGCCAACAGTAGCGACATCCTTTTAGTCATCCAGCAAGACAGAAATTTGAGAGCTGTCTACTTGGAAACAGATGGCAAGGCAGTTGGTGGGAATTTCGGCAATGCTCCCATACATGCTTGGGGATAAGATTTACAATTCTTTTGCACAGTCGCGTTCTTGCAATGTCATCACTGAGTCGAAGAGAGGAAGAGTTGAAGACATCATGAGGAAGTCATCCATTTCACACCCAAACCCATTTCTGATGCAGATTACTGAACAAATGTTCGACCTGTACTTCACATTTCAGACCAGACAGCTGCCGCGTTCTTCTCCTATTCCTACAAACTATTTATAACAGATCACAACTAAATCACAGGACCACTCTTAACTTGAAAATATGATATATGATGGTGCAGGCAAAGGGGAATCACTTCATGGAACTTTCCTTCTATAAAGGGGCAAATAAAAATCGACTTTGGGCAAGTGAATGTCTGATCCATTCCCCCCCGACCAGACAAGTAAAAAAACATTAACATTGTAACCTGTGGTTATCAAAATAGTTGACAAATTACTTTTGGTCGACTAAGTAATTAATCAACAAATCGTTACAGCTTTACCTAAAGCTGAGCAATGTCAGACCTACACTAAATGCTTGACCAGGAGCAGACTCACAAAACCAGATGTAATATGTATTGAACCAAACAGTGGTTTATTCTGGATCAATGCATCCATCTCAAAAGGGGCCTAGGGAGGCCACATGACGGAAAAAACAGAAATAGGGCAAAATCCTCGACTAGATGTTCTCCCTGCAGCAGGATTGCAATCAGTTTCATTGATAAATCTAAAACGTTTTGGGTTTACATTCAACATTCAACTCAGTTAGCCTAGATCAAAAAGTAAACTTCAGAAGGTTCAACTCAAGTTAAGTATTTAATGTCTTAAATTAAATCACTTTCAAATTGAAATTTGGAACAATTACATTCACAGTTGAGGTGTAAGATTTGGCGTCACGAGAGAAATAATTGGATTGATGCATCCTTAACAGACTAATGTTGATGTTGTCTGAAATAGCCACACATAGAAAGTATAGTCTCTTTATCTTTATGTTAAAGTTTATGGTTTTAGCATTTGGCTTGTACTGCTGTTAAAATTATGATTCCTAGCTAATGCTGACAGCATTCAAGCATTGTTCTCATTATATACTGCTCTCTCTTTCACTCTCAAGGCTCTCCATCTGTACAGTATGTTCCTTCTGTTTACTTCTGCATGGATTAGCCTGCCTCGTCATTGTTTCATGATGTTTGTATAGATTTTTTTTGCTCATCTGTCACAACTGAAATCTGAGCATTTTTTATAATCCATGCTGCTTTCATGGGTTATAATCCACCCTAACAGCCCTAATTAAGAAGTTATTTCACCAGCAGAGAGGGAGAAAATGGAGACAGAGAAAGGATCCAAAATGCGGGGAAAATTTAGCTTTTAAGTCCCCTCACCTCAGGTGGAATGGCTAAAATTAACCACTTCTTCTTGTGCCCTCTCTATCCTTCTCTGGCTGTCATGAAAGGCCCCGAAATAGCCGAATGAAAGCCTCAACAGGGTTTCCGATTTATCCTCTGCAAAAGACCACAGATCAAAAGAGATACGCAATTTCGAATATCAGAGAAAACACCGCAAGGGCTGTTTACTAAGTGAAAACAATACGCTGGCTTGAACTTCAAATGTGTCAGAGCACACAGACCTAGGCTTTCTAACAACGCTGCACTTCAGTCTTTAGGGATAAAATATTTAAAAATACCTTCTGGATTTTTAACTCTTAGAAAAATAGCCAGACATGCTCAGCCATCTCTTGAATTAATAGAAGGGTCACAAGTTCATCTGGCAGTATTATCATTCAAGACAGGTGGCTGAGAATCCACTAGTGGTGTTAATTATCTTTATATGGTGGTGCTCTCCGGTTCCATATGCTGAGTTTGTTTTCACATTCATAGCGTAACTCAACTGAGTTCGTCTGGGGTAATCCATGTTTCACAAAGTCCTGAGACTCAAACTAACTTGATAAAATATTATTTACACCCTTTTTAAAAGTAGAAATCTTTACAGTAGCTGCTAAGCTAGAAGCGTTAGCAGCTACAAACGGGGTGTACAGACTCTGCTGCGCCACCATGGTGTGAATAATGTCTTTTCAAATCAATTGGGGATCTTGGGGCTTCCACAGCCTCAGATTACGCCGGACAACCAGTATGGAGCCCTTCTATGTACTTTGTTTACCTTTTAAAACAAGTCCCCATCCATTTTGGTTGTTAAGGAGAATGCTGCAACGCTGTCTCGCTATGAAGCTCCAGAGATGTTTGGTGGACTACTAAACTTAACCCGAATTTCCATCAGCATGACGGTGAGAAGATAATGATTGAATTCTAATTTTTGAAAGAACCTATCCTTTAACAATTAGCCATTTACAAAGATAGCTAAATGAAAAGATTGTAAAAATTAATATATAAATAAATTGTAAATTGACCTTATAAGTTGAATTAATGTGAGTCAGTGCATTTTTAATCAACTTTTATTATCTTATTGTTTTCAACATCAGCCTTTACTACAAGCAATCCCCAACTTGAGGTGTTGATCCATAACACCTGTGCAATGACTCTCACTTCCATCGTCAACCTAGAGCTTCAACAATTAATTGAATACTCGATTAGCTGTCAACTACTAAATGAGTCACCAACTATTTTAATAATTCAATAATCCGTTTGTGTAACTTTTTAAGAAAAAAATAAATAATTTGCCTTGTTTCCTGTTTCTTTAAATTCTGATTCCAGCTTTTCAAATGTGAATATTTTCTGGTTTCTTTAAGGAAATAATGAACAGATTAATCAACAATGAAAATAATCATGCTACATCAAAACTTTCCTTTATGTATTTTGTCTACTGTCAGACCTGATACAAATATATCTTGTTAGTAGTGTGAATAGGTAACTTACAATGAGCAGTGCTAATTAGCTAGCATACAGTATGATCCTGGAGCCACCCTGGAGTGATCCTGCTGTTGCAATTACAGTTGTCAGTGATGCATGTATAATAACACTTTTGAAAGGTGTGATTATGTTCAGGTTAGGGTAAAAATCTGTATTAGTATGCAGTATTTGAGGGAGAAGACCACCTTTAAATTCTCTGTGCAGGAAAAACCCTGTTTTACCAGGGCCTAGCAGTTTTATTAAATCATCCTGCCCTGCAGTGTGATCTATTCACTGTTAACGAGTATTTATTGCTCTGGTATTTCTCAAGAGACAGCCCACCCCAAGACCTTAGACAGAGGGAACTCACATTCCAATCTCCAGCATGCAGGGAGACGGAGAACAAGGGGAGGGAAACAGAAACACTGAGAAAAGGAGAAATGAAGACAAGGGAGGGGGAACGGGAGAAAGAGAGAAGGAGAGATAAGGTGAGGGATGTAGACAGAAATGATGAGAATGTCAGAGTCCTGGCATGCTTTCGACAACAGGAAGGAAGCAAGACAAGAGGAAAAAGCACCATCAGGGATGGGAGAAGGGAATCGTGGGAGGTGGAGAGTAAAGAACTAGTGACAGAAGTGAGAAAGAAGGAGAAGACGAGGCAGAGATGCAAGAAAGTAGCCGGGTAAGGGAGGGGGGAAAACGGTGAGGCTAGAGTGGGAGGTCGTAAACAGGTAAGACCCTATTTTCAGCTCCTGTCAGCACAAGGCATTGCATGTAGACAGTGAAAGTGCAAGCTGGCCTGCTATGAGATTAAAATGTCCTCTTTTTCCTGACTTTGCTTTAGCCAGATTTCTCTCGTGTGCGCTGCCAAAAACTTCTGTTCCAGATATGCCGAGACTACACATTACAGAATTTTTGGAAGGGCGGCCACATCACGATCACAGCGCATCTGATATGAATTAAAACCTTAAGATTTCGCTCGCTAGCACCAACTTACACCCTAGGAAAATCTTCTATTGAAACTCCCAGTAAGAGCCCCTGCAGTACTAACAATGGAGAGGGTTGAAGACAAGTTTTTAGCCAACTCCAGTTGCTTAATCCGGGAACACCTGGAGAGATGTTTCAGCTGCTCTACAACCCAAAACCCCTTTGATAATCTTTTAGCTGCCCATCAGCAACCCTGACATTTTTCCTCTCTCATACCTCCCCTTTAATTCGGCAACTACATGTGTTGCAGAACATGTTCGCCTCCACCTACACACTCAATTTCAATAGCCTACTTAATATTGTAAATGCAACACAGCCTCCAGATCTGCTCAGCCTTGGCATTCACAAGCACCGACAAGGGAGGGCTGATGGCATGAAATGTTCGACTGCTATCACATGAGCGTTTTGGGGGGTTTTGACATGGCGAATGAGGTAGCCAAAGCAAGGCGGACAAAGCAGCTGAAATGCTGTCTCTTGGTGGGGAATATATCTCTAAAGCTGCTGTTGTGTTTCAAGTTGAGAATTTGACCCAGCCCGGCCACCAGATGAATAGAGATGAGCTCTCTTTGACGTGTCCATTTAGGACTTGTCAAAGGAGGAAGCAGTGTGTTTCTGTGTGTGTGTATCTAAGCCCCCTGCAGGGCTGAAGCTGGTAGCCTGAGGACAGACTCAACAGGTTGAGATGGCAGCAATAACAGAAGACAGAGCAGCAACAGGGAGTCCACTTAACAATAAAAAATCCCTCTCAGGGTGTCATTATGGCAGAGGAGAGCTCGGACACAAGCTCAAACTTGCATGTAAGAAAACTTTTGTTAGTGTCGGGGCTTACTTGTCTCAATTAACTTAAAACTAAATAAAGTTTGAGGTATAATTGTTTGTTGATGAATGCCTTTATAGCACCTTCATCACTTAAATGTAGCAGAGTTACATCACTACCCAAATCACTACACAGACGGCCATTTTGATTAATGAGACTGGTATTGACAGAGCACTGCGAGAAATTATGCTTTAACTTCATATTTGATTTCCCTGCTGCAAGTTCCCAAGTATGCACTGTTTTCTCCAGTCATCTATTTTGCATAATCAATAACATGTGAATGACCTAGAAGCCTGGTTTTAAGAGAAACAATATTTAAACTTTCCTTGCAGAAGCCAACACACGGTCGCACCTCTATGAAGGATTTCTATGTGGATCCACACCTCACAGAGCTGCAAATGTCCAAACAACCCACACACACACGACAGCAACGCATGCATGGCAACACATTGCATTGCAACACTCACGATTGTGCATTAAAGAGCTGCCTCCACCAGAAGTATAACAACATGTCTCTGATGTGAATATGGCTGGTTGACCGATCCACCAAGTAAACGATGGACAGCGAGGTGGAGGATGACAGGAAACCAGACCGCAGCTAGCCATCCCAATTACACAGCAGTCATCCAAACAACAATTACCTTTATCTGATGGTCATTTTGCCTTGTTTCCTGTTTCTTTAAGAGACATGGTGAATCGTTGTAATTTTAAACGGCGGTGTGTCTCATTGGAGAGGCGCAGGGAGAGAAATGTTGAGCAAAAAGCAAATGTTTAGTCAGCTAACATGACATGAGGAGAGATAGAGCTAACAAAATCAGATATTAGCTTAAACTGAAGGCGGTGTACGAGCTGTGGTACGCCACACGGCGATGTTATCAACATTATCCGACCGCTAGCTAAACTTTTTTTAGTGTAGTTTTCCTCTCCGAGGCGCTACCTGCAATACGTGAATGTATCACATGAAGGTTTGGCAAAAAAGCTGAAAAGCACACATATCGAATAAAGCAACAACTCGGCGGTTGCTCGTCCAAAACTAACGGTGTTGTGTCGCCTGTGTCAGCGGGCAGACCAGCAGAGGAGAGAGCGCACTCACCTTTATTAATGTCCACCTTGTCGGCGTTTCTCAAGAGGGAAAATAACGCTCTCGCTGGTCAGTCACCGGCATTCAAAGACCGTCAAAGATTCAACGCAGCGGATGTGGAGACTTCGGAGCAGAAAACCTCTGGAGCTCCTCACCTTTGTGGCTGTTTGTGGTCCGCGCACTCTGCCTGCCGACCGACCGACCGACCCACCGACCGCCTCTCGGTCCGTTCAAATCAGAAGTTCATCCAAAGTTACAGCGTCTCGCTCCGCCTCGCGACGGCGATGAGGTCACCGCCTCTCTCCGCTCCACTCTCGCGATACGAACCGGAGCGCTCGTTGTGTCGGATCAGCCGACTGCGCAGTCTCGCGATATGAGAGGGAGGTGGAATGAAAAGAGCGGACTGGTGAAAGGATGGGAGAGAGAGGGAAAGCGTTGCTCTGGCAACAGAATCGGACTGGCTTCTCGGCGATGGCTTTCTCTTCCAGCAACTGGTGTTTGTGCTGCAGGTTTGTGTGTTCGTGTTGATGAAGAGTTACATCATCGAGGCTATCTGTTACAGTTTACATACAGGTGTAGCAAAAAAAAAGACTCAGGATATCATTTGTAACACTCTCAGAGAGAGTTTCACTGATGTGTTTATTGTGTATGTTTCAGTCATAAAATCATAATCATTTAAGTTCATAAAGTGGCCAAAATGTGATGTAAAAAATGTAATAAATAAGGTGTTTAAAATGATAAGAAATGTGTCTAAAGGGTACTTAACATTTTTTTTGCTTGTTATGTTAGGTATTTTAATAGGATCACTGTCTAGTTGAGGGCATTGTGGGTTAGTGATGTCTTATGGGTCAAATTATGGGTCAGAACAACTTGGCTGCAGATGGAGAACATTTGACTCCAGAGTAACAATATTCCACATGTGGTCCAAGAGGCGCACTCTGTAATTTTCCTTTGTATGTTTCATGTTTATGTATAATGCTGTTAATGTGCCCTTAGATGGACATTAGTGAGGCATTTTAAAGTTGTGTTTATTTTACTCCAGCACATTTCTGTTGTGCTAATATGTTCCGGACTGCTTAATGGACACTAGCTTGAGAGACTTTAACAGTGAGTGGGAGTTGTATGCTTTTTTTTCCTGGTTTATTTTTGTTGTAGTTTCCACGGCGTCTGCTGAAACAACAAGGGAGAGAGCAAATAAATCTTCAGAAAGACATCTGTATGAATCAGGGCCATTATTTAACTGGACCAGTGTAGCTACCCTATTTAGTTATGATATTCTATTTATTTATTCTATTTATGATGGTTGAAGTCCCTTTGTGCTACTCATGAAAACAAAATCATAATGAGCCAGAATAAGTGTTGGCAATGCAAGTTTCTCCAAACCACCAATATGTTTACATTAATTATTGCATTACTGTGTTACTTTTTGTTGCTTTAATTTGAACATTAACATAAACACATGAGTGTTTTTCAAGTATTAGTTAGTCAAGTATTATATATAGAAGTGATGCACTTCAAATGGGTTTTTCTATATCCTTTAATAAATCACCCATCTTGTTATTTAATTTATTCACATTGACTCGACATGACAGAAAAACGTTGCATTGAACTTAATTAATAGAATCTGAAACAACATTTTATATGTAGTTTAATACTTCTGTCGAACTTCTGTGTTGTGCTGGATGAGGCACTGATGAATGTAGATAAAGTCAAAACCATTGGAGTCCTTCACAAAGAAATCCACAGTCCAGCAGCATCACACAACCTAAAGGTGCATTAAGTAGTTCTGGGGAAGATGTTTTAATCAGAAGAGAAAGATAACTGCAACTAAATAAACAAACTCTCTTTGTTTTCATGACAGAACGAGCAAACTGACAAACTTAAAGGGCAACACAATTGTCACATTTATCACATTACATTACAATCCGCTCATATATGGGTGATAATAGGTGATTATTAATACTACAAATAATTGCTACAAATTGTCACACGGAGCCCCTTTAAAGGCATTTTTTGAGTGAACCAGTTAGAAATAGACAGCAACAAAGACACATTTGCTGGATGTATGTGAAAAGACAGCTTATAACTTACACGCTGTAAGCCCAGCTTTGCAAAATCCACCTGCTTGCTTCGCTCGCACACATTAATTATTCCAGCATAAAATTTTAATTAGATAAGAGAGAGAGAGCACTGCCCTAATTAAAGCTGCTCAGCAGGTACCAATGTAAGGAGTGGGTGAATTGTATGGGAGTCGCAGGAATTCATCGCTCTCTCTCCTACATAATCACCTGTGAATAGTTAGATTCCTGTTCTGTGTATTCTCTGTCCTCTGTCTGCCATTTCTTCTCAATAATTATTCATTCTGCTCCAGGTGACAGTATAGTTCACATTCTCATCTTCATTTACTCGATCTCTCCGCATTTACCTCTGCCTGCCTTTGATTTCCACTTTCCGTCTATGCATCCATTATTCTCAAATGTCATCCAGGATTACATAACAATCTAATAAAGACAAAGGAAAAGAGATTACCGTGATTAAAACCTCTCTATTCCTGTAGCTCTATGGGTCCTAACACTACCCACCCCATTCTGTCATGGGGCGGATATTTGTGTGGGTGGTTTGGTATTGTTCTCTGGTGAAAAACTGCTCCCCCAGGATTAGCTCAAGTATTCTAATTGGGTTAGCCACAGAATGAAATTCAGCATGGATTAAAGTGTAGAAAAGACTCATCAACAACAATAAACAACACTGAAACTTTACTGTTTTCTACGCCAATAAAACAGTGAGGCATCAGTTACTTTGGTGGCAGAAAAAAGGGACAACTTGAGAACACTTAATTGATCTAGTGGGGGAATTATGAGGTTTTTTTTTTACTGCTGGAGAAGTGTCCTGTTTCTTGGAACAATGAAATAGGATTTTTTTCTTAACTCCCTTAACTTTTGTAACTACAGTATTAGATTAAAAGATGAAGGCACAGACACAGACTCTCCAAATACTGACTCCTGATGCAGAGAGAAGCATGTGTGTCTTTGTGTGTGTGTGTGTGGCTATGTATGTGTGTGTGTGTCAATGATGCAACAGACACTTCACCAGCTGCTGACATTTCTTGCTCTCAAAACTAACTTTCCAGCTCATTTTATCTGAGTGTTCAACTGAAATTGTCAGATTTTTAGAGGATTCACAGAGCAAAGCCTTTGCACACCTGTAGATCAACAGCTGTGTAGAAGAAGACCGGGACCGTTTCCATTGTGTGTTGTATTGTGAGACAATGTCCATCCGATATTTTGTCACTTTTTCATTGTGAAGAACAGAACTGCAAAAAAACAAAACAAAACATGGTTACAGTTTATAGTTTGGAGTTGGAACACAGGTCTTTTGTTTAACCAAAAACTGTGTCCCCCGTTTCATACGACAAGCTAATTATGTACAGTATGTAGATACTAATTGTATTGTAACATGTTAGTTCTGTTAGGATACAATTCACTAACAACGATCATGCCATGTAAACCAGTTTTATTTGACATGAAGATTTGAGGTAGATGGATGAGGGTCGTGTACAGTGGATGACTGGGGTTGAAGGAGTTGAGACTCAAGTTGCGGGCACATCTCGAAGAAATACTGAGATGGGAAGACACCAGAGCACCAGGCAGAACTCACGCAAGCACTTGAATGCGAAGTCCACGCAGAGAGGACCCAGGACGAGTTCAAATCCAGGACCTTCTTAGACTCACCTTTATACAGTACGTCTGCACAGGTGGTTGAATAAGTGAGAGAGAGCGGCGTGATTTTGTTCCTTTGACTCCATTCTACTTGTTAATTGTATACAATGTGTGCTATATACAAATTGTCTTGGCTTTCAGTTTTAGGTAAGTTTCAGGAAGTGTAGTGAATTACTTTTTACATATTACTCTGTTAAAAAGTAATATTTCTTCACTTGTTACTTGGTATCAAAAGTAACTAGTTACATTACTTGTTATAGTTTTTGTCGTTTGAAAGCGTTTTGCTGCTCACACAAAGTTTGCAACAGACGTCAGTGTTCTTTACATCTTTGATTGAGAGAAACTCAAAACAATGACAACACTTCCAGCTGTTGAAAGTATCTGTCTCCCTCATCCTTCATCCTTCGTTCAGCTTTTTGGCCTAGTAGCCAACGTGACCTGCCTCGCACCCAGACAACCTGGCTAGGACAAAAATACTAATCGTGTTCTGGCGCCACAGTAATGCATCCTTACTTAACATAGTAACTGTTATGTAATTACTGATATGGAAATTGTAATCCCTTACCCCACTCATTACTGGGGAAAGTAATAATATTATTGTTGTTATTATTATTATTGCTTTGTTTTCAACATTTAGTGCCCGTGGGTTACTCCTACATTTCCTTTGTGCATTGCATTGTGGGACAACGGTGTACTTCAACAGCAAACTTAAAGATCGAAGGTTTTTCTACTCATATTTGACTTGAATATACTTATCAATTTTTCAATATGGACACATTACATTCTCAAAATGTGCCTACATTTAATATGTGGTATGAAACTGGTACAACATTGCAGATCCCACTTAATAAATGTCTCAGATTATCTTGTGTCCCTTTAATTTGCACTTGCAGCATCTTGGCCTATACCTCCACTTTTATCTTTAACGCTCTCCCTTGGTGGTATAATAGGCAAATCTGTGGGGAAAGAAAAAAAAAAACTTAATGAGGAAGGCTGCTTTTGAAGCTCAGTCTTTCCCCCCTTCTCTTTTAAAGGCATCAGACATGATGTCATTATATCTGATGCGACACTGCAGCGGATGACTGTTGCATTCTGTCTGAGTTATATTAAGATGTCAACTAGTGAAGTCAGACATGGGGCGACCACCTAAAGGATACATGACCGCTGTAACCCAGAGAGGGAGAGTGGAGGAATTCCTCCCTCTGTTGCCCCTGGAAGCGGAGGAATGAAAAGAATGGGCCCCATTCACAAAGTTCCACTCAAGCGGCGCTCCTACACTAATAGAGATTGACATGAAGAAAGGCGACAAGTAGTTTTCACATACACTGGCTCTTTTGTCTCCTTTGCTAAGGGGCATTATGCAGACAGTGTGCTCCGAAAATAGGCAGAATTTGATGCGCTTGTTTTCATTAAGTGGAGACCACTGTGTCTTGATTGGAGTGTGTGTGTGTGTGAGTGCAATTAGTGTTTTGTTGCACATTGTTATTGTGAGGGTAAACTGCTGGAGTGATTTGCTCGGCCGACTGAATTGCAGACATTTTAGGACGGACCAGAGGAGAAGCAGCAACTGATGATGTTTAGTCCAGTCGTGACTTGCACATGCTCAAAGACGGACAACTTTGTTTTCATCTTTTACTCTCTAAAGAATAAGATCATAAATTGCACTGATTGCACCTGAAAAAGAAACACAAATAACACCGAAAAAAAGCATTCGTCATGCTTAAAGGATAAGTTTGCCCAAAGGAAAATTCATTCATTATCTACTCTACCTCCCTGCCGATGGAAAGTCAGGTGGAGTTTGGCAGTTCACAAAACATTTCTTTCTATTTCACAGCAAAACAACGTTGCAGCGTTCTCCTAAACAACTGAAGTAGATGATGACTTATTTTAAAATGTAAAAAGCAAACAAAAGAACTCCAATGAAACAAAAATGACTCCATGTAGCTTATCCTGCTGAGTCTTCAGAACTTGTGCACCCATTTCAGACATGCTTACGCTTTCATCATCATCTTTTGGAATCATCTTCTGGGCACCAAGGATGTCTGCACCAAATATCCTTCTAATCAACTTATAAATGTCGACATATTTCATGGGATAAGTGACCGATTCATTAAAACTGATGGTGTCAGTCATGTTGACACCAATACTATGAGCAGGATAAACACTTTAGAGAATGGATGATTGGTTGGGGTTGGAATATTATCATAACAACTATGGATATTCTAGTCTTACCAGTGCATATGTTGGGAGTCTGTAGCCTGGGGCACGTGGCCCAGACATACTTGGTATGAAGCAGTTAGAGCTAGACAAATAAACCACTTCATCACAAGTCCTATGCAATCCGTCTATTTGTACACGCCTATCCAGTAAGTTGAATGCCAGTTGCTCAAACAAACAAAGCAAAAACAAGACTGAGAATGCATAATTCATTAACTATTTATTCTGTGTATGTTTTATTGGTTCAGATTCAACTGTATACGGGAAGCATATTTAATCTGTTGAGTAAAAGTTGGCTTTTCCCCCTTATTGTACCTTTATCCTCTTTCATTTCCCCCCTCACTTTCAGTCTGACAACGGGTAAAGAGAAATTACTTGAAAAATGTACGTAGCTGGATTTTTCCCCTGCGCAGTGAAAGCAACTTTGCAGAAGTAAAATCTTTCTCCACAGGTCTTCTCATGTTCAGTTTCTCCTCAGCTACAGGGACCTACAGGTCTGTCCCACGGGAGTTTGGGTTATCGCTGTGCATGCTCCATGCAAACTCCTTCAGAGATATGTTTCTCTTATTAAGAGACTGCTAGAGACCGAATATATATTGTTCTCCGTCTCTGCATGTGGTAAAGGGGCAGGTTGCTTCTCAGAGGATTAACATCGGAGCTGCCTGTCAAAAGCTGCCGCTGCACTATGATCCTCGCAATCCCAGCCTCCCTTTGTAGAGTACAGGAACTTACAGAGAACTCTTTAAAGATAGGTTTGAAAAGGCAGAGGCACAGACAGAATTCAACTTCAAAATACCTCCCATTTGGCACTGTGCGTGCACACACACAAACACGCATACACACACACATACACACACACACACACCTCCCCACGAAGAGAGCCGGAGCGGTGTGACTCACGCTGGTGTGAAAACACAGTGGAGAAGTGGGAGGATGACATCACAGCACCCTGCAGAAGAACAAGTGCCTCGGAGTTGGACCCTGTTCAAGCACGCACATAAGGGCACGTACACTCACACCTATACATGTATATGTACACACACTCCTCCTCCTCCGCCGCCTCTCAATTGCAGCAACCGCCCCCACTGCACGTGAGCACAAACACACACTGAACGTTTCCTCACAAGAAATAAAAGTGGTTGTCCTGAGGAGACTTCGGAGTCGTTGTGCTTTTTATTTCCAACTTCATGTGACGGGGGTGGGGGTGGTAAGCGGCGAGCCAATGGTTGGCTGGGATACGGACACGCCGTGACAGGATTTGGGGGCCGAGGTTGCAAAAAAAATAGATATTTGAAAGGAGAAGGCGCCATCCACCTCAGATGCTGTGAAACTCCACCAATCTCTTGCATGTCTGTGCATACGTATTCACCCCCTGCTGCTCGGGCCCTGCTCCAGCTCCTGTGATGAGAGCACAAGCAGACAGGAAGTGTGATTAATTGACAAACAGAGATCCCCCCCCCTCCCCATACATACTGCATTCACATGCAAAGACACTCACATGCTCGGTGTTTCTAACGCGATTGACAGGAAAGGAGGCAGGATTAGAGCTTGATCTGGGAGACAAGTTGCTGATGCAGTGATTCACCAACAACAACATGTTTCACCATGCTTCCAACGGGCACTACTGTGTCTTCCTCGGCAGTGATTAAGAACAGTTAAGCGCGGCTGACAAATACACGCTTGAGTCATGCAAACAGGGTTGCTTGCAACAATAACAATCTCGGCTCAGGGCAACTCAGTCGCTGTTAGCCCTCTTTTAATCACATGACGTGATCTTCAGTTGCAGATGACATTTCAACCTTTAGTAGCTGATTGTTCGGCCACTAGGGGGCAGCAGGAACATGCTGCAACCTCAACACTGATATATAAATAGCTTATCAAGTCAATATGGCAACTTTGCTAGCAATCAGTTGGGTATAGAGCACCTAAGTCACGCCCCACCTCATGGGACCTTTTTTTGGAAAAACTTTGTATGGTAGTGAATGGAGAGAGGCAAATAATGTTTTGAATTGAATTGTGCCATGAACTACACATATGATGTTTGTCAATTTAAAAGATCATTTTCAAGTCAATAAAGTCGTAATTTTGCATAATTAAATCAAGATTTCATCTAGTTTTGTGTTAAACTGCTCAGTGAACTATATCGTCTTGCTCAACACACGTCACCAACACTAACTCATAACTAACACACACTCCTGAGACAAATATCTGTCTCTTTGGCTGCTTGCACTCGCTAGTAGATAACTTTGTTTTTCCACGCGATATCCCCATCTGGTGCCCCCATGTTCGAAAAAGTGCCACGAAAGTGCCCTCTAGGGTTCCCTCTAAGGTGCCCCTTTCTGCGTGCTGGTGCCCCACCACATACAGCTGCTGCCCTTTTCATTTTTATTTTCACCCCTGCCCCTCAAACATCCTGAGTGTGCCACTGCCTGCCGGCTCCTTCTAATCTTGGAATGCAAGGGTTTCATTCTTTTGAGTCATAAAAATCCACACACTCAGAACTCCAGGTGAAAACATGTCACCTGTTATGTGATGCAATCGCTGCAATCAGGTGTCTTTCTTGTGTGTACGAAGGTGGGATGATGGGAGAACTGACTAGTTTGAATTGTTATATTTTCAAGTGTGGAGGTTTCAAGCACCTGTATTTTCTAGACTGAAGTGTTTGGAAAACAGTTTCTTTTCTAGTTGCATTGTTATCACCATTAAGCAGCGAAGGTTATTTTCGGCGTTGTTAGTGTAGCATTTGATTGGTGGTTAAAAGGAAACTCTGCCAATTTTAACCATTAGAGTGTGTTTACAGGTCTTGAGGATGTGAAAAAGTCTTTTGTGGCTCCAGAAGAAGCTGCATGTAATTGCCAATAAATTGCCTCCTGGGATGTCACTGAGTGGCTAAGTTGCATTGTGGGTAATGTAGGCAGCAGGTTTTGAAAAGCAGTCCACTGGTCTAGCATCGCACTCCTATAACACTGCTGGACTAATTATGGACAGTTTAAAAGCAAATGATCATAATCGATACTGCAGAATTAGAGATATCACATTTTTCTTAATTTCACAAATTCTGCCTACATTACCTACAATACATCTCAGCCACTGAGTGACATCACAGGACTCAATTTATCAGATCACATGCAGCTTCTTCTGGAGCCACAAAAGGCTTTAAAATACTTTTTTCACATATGCAGTAGTACTCCCTAATACTTGTAAACACACTTTACCGTGTAAAACTGGTAGAGTTACCCTTTAAAGCAACATTCACTGATTTTTGGTGGCTTGAGTTGTTAGTTCATTTTCCTGAAGTATTTACACATCCATTAGATGGAGCATCATTGGCATTTATTTGGAGCTGATATTCACTCTTCTGTCTCTGTTTTGGTCTCCACCAACTCATTAGGAAGAATATTAGGCTGCTAGATGCTGAGCTGAAAAATACATATATATGTATGTATGTTTGTATGTATGTATGTATGTAATATAATTCATAAAGCTGACGTGATGATTAATTTGGGTTTCAACGAGTGCAGCTTTAAATCAAGCCAAAATAAGATGTATGTGTTAAGTCATGAAAACAGGATGATGCAACATTTATTATTCACAGAGTATTTGGTGATGAAACAGTGGCTACATCATTAATACCATCAATCCACTCTTCTCATCCCTCTTTTCTCTTTGAGCTAAGTCGAAGCACTGCGTGTGAACTGCAAAATGACACTAAAGAGTTGACGACAATTAAAAAGAAAAGTCAGGCTATTGTTTCCTGGGGGGAGATGCTTCTGCAGCAGACGAACCCCGCCCACTCAGTTTGGCTTTTAGATGTTGTTAAAGACGAGAGATGGAGGTGGTACTCAAGAACACAGGTAGCTTTTAAAAGCGCAGCGCAACCACAGGTGGTACTGTATGAGAAGATGGAGGACAAAATGATTCAATGTTGGATCAGGCTGTACAAGAAGCCTTCCACCTACACTGCTACATCTGAATGTGTGATTTAGAGTCTATTTTCTCCTCTGATTTCCTGGCACGCTGTGACCATAGAGCTACAGCTCCATTTGGAATGGAGGCATTGGCGAGGATACTGGGAAGTGCAGAGGGGGGGTGTCTGGGTCTGGCTTGGCAGGGTGCTACAGCAGTTAATTAAAGCTGCCAGGCAGGTATTTCAGGATTAGGAGTGGGTGTGTATAAAGGGCCTCTGGTGGCTTTAGCATGAAGTCGTCATCACATGGGTAATAGAGGCTGTAAACACTGTAATTGTTCTGATTTTGACTCTAAATGGACGATGTTGTCGTCTCAGTTGAATTCATTTGATGAGGTTCTCTGTCGCTCTAAATGGATGCTCATGATTTATGCCCGTGATGCATTTGATTCATTTTGTGTGAAGGGTATAATATGTAAGAATTCGGCATTAAATGTCATTACATTGTTTCAAATGTTTCCGACAAGGATCAAACCCAGAGAAATCGCACGTTTCCCCAGGGTAACGGTGCATTTCATTCAGTCGCCTGTTGCTATAACTTCCGGGATAGAATGAGGAAGGACGTCTATAAATGCAACTAAACCTAACATGTACCTGACATCATCTTGTCCAAGAACATTTGTGACTTAGTCATGTCAGATGGATTTTTATCAGCAGTGGTGGTTGTTTAATGGTGTGTTCACCACCAGTGACATGAGCTTGACTGCAGGATAATTTGTGTATATTTGCGTTACTATGCTGGCCCCAAACAGCCAGATATCTCTCTGTACATTAGCCTTAAGGGTGCTTTTTGTAAAGGGTTGATTTTTGAGTCTCACAACTCATCAAATACTGCCACATCAGGATGGTGGCCAGCCGACCTGCAATCCCAATTCATCAGTTTTTGCCGAGTCGGGAACGAGATTAAAAAATCAACTTTTCTTACAAATAGCACCTTTAAGCTAGCAAGCAATGACATGCAGACGTGTCTGTTTCGGTGTGTTTGCAATCAGGTCAATCACTAAACTTAGCACTCACCGGAGACTCCGGTTCTCTCTCTTCTTTTCCAAAACAGAAAAATACTTCACACAACTATAGAACAGGAGTCACAACTAACCCCTGCACACTGTCTAACTTGCAAAAATACATTGATCTGCAATGTTAGAACATAGAAACATAGAAAATAGAAAAGTCAGTGTCAATAATAGATATGTTTAGAGTCAAAGCTAGACAATGAATAGATATAACAGACATCGAGACTGAAATAAACATGCAGAATCAATGCATACATATATAAATAGACACAATCAACAGGTCACTTAGGTGAAACGATCATCTTTGCAAGTTAGACAGTATGGCAGAGTTTGCCTGCAATCCCAAAAGTTTAAAACCAATCCCTCAGCTCTCCTCACACCTGTAAACGTCTCTGAATTAAAGTACAATCTGATGTGACCGGGTGTTTATTCCTCCAGAAGGTCTGGATCTGCACCCGCCACTCTCCTCCAAACTGGCCGGCTCTGATCAGCTCTGATCGGCATCTTCTCATAAGAAGAAGAGAGGCTAACTAAGCTAGCTGACATTGTAGCTCAGATGAAGAGGACACCATCAATGTTGACATCCGACCTGGAGATGACGCCAGGACTTCTGCACTCTGTTTGTAACATGCTAACATTAAACCTGTAGCCTGCCCATAACGTTATTCTGACAGGTCACCAGTGGACCTCCATGGTGACAGAACTCTACAAAGCTCGTATGTCGTAAAGGTCAAGTGAATTAAATGAAGTCGATCTCTTCTGTGACCATGAATGAACTCCCCCCTCTACATTCTACACCTGTCCTCGTCAGAGACCTTGACTCCCTTCTTCCTTACATGCACAGATACTGTTTTATCACCCCATCTCCCAAACATTCAGTCATTTACACTCACATACGCTGACACACACACACATACACACACACACACCATATGGCCGAATGTCAGACAGCTGCACGACCTGGAGTAATGTGATAGAGGATTGTGTTGCAGAAAATGAGGATGACGATGACCGCCTCGGCCCACAACAACGTCACCAAACTCCCTCCTTGTGTACATATACTGTACGTGTGTACATGTGTGCGCGTGGGCGCTACGTGTCAGCGTGCGAGTTGACTTGTTATTCTGTACGTGTGTCCGTGTGTCACTCAGCCTTGTGATAGATACTGAGCTGTCATATCTGTCAACCAGACAAAAGTTCCACATGCATATTCATCATTATGCTAATTCCCCCTGAAGGGCTTTAATGAGTTCACAACATTAACAGCTCAGATGAGGCGATGAACAAAAGCTTTGCAGCTTCTCACTGAGAAAATCCCATCACTGGTGACTACAGACAATTTCATATTACTCCAAATTTTGCAGTGCACACTAATTTAATACGCAGTAATCATACAAGTATCAGGTTTCGAGGCAGTTTAGTAATAAAGAGGACATTTAAAGTCTTCAAGTTATTTTAATAAAAGTGCACCTGATGTTTTCATGCAATTACATGATTCTGTGATAACAGGTGGCTCTGTTTATGGTGGTAAATATTTCCTTCATAAAATTGGATAACTTTCTCACCATGTCACACTGTAATGTCTTTGCACCCTCAACAAGCGAGGAGCAGAATGAGAAAATGGGATGAATCTGTCATCTAGTGGTCCAGTTAGGAAGTAACATTAAAGTCTGTCACTACAACAACTGTGGCCTCATTTGGACGTGCAGAGGATGTGATGAAAACCAGAGAATCTGATTACATTTGATATGATTTGGCATACATCTGCCCTGTTACATGCTTTGAAAAGTCAATCAAACAAATATATAATAATTTAGTATAGAAAGCATAAACGCACAAAACAAACGGAGGAATAGACTTACCTACAGTAGTGTTCAAGAAACCCATTGGTCAGCACGCCATGCCACTTGTGTGTGATGGAAATCTCAGGCCTGTCATATCACAGTCATTATCTCAAGATCTCAAATTAATTATATCGTTATCTCAGAAAAACAAAGTTTCATTATCTTGAGATCTCGAGAAAATTATCCCGTTATCTCGGGAAAACGGCAGTTGTTATTTCGAGATAATAACTCAAGATCTTGAGAAAACAAATGAAATTAACTCGTTATCACAGGAATACGGAGGGAATAAAATGTAATAATGCATGGAACCTCAGAGCTAAATTTCAGCTTTTTTGTGAGTCTGTGTATGTGTATCTCAGCCTCACCAATCGCTTATTTTTCATTTGATTGAGTTGAAATTTGTCCTGAACATCCAAGAGACCCTGAGGAAACTTGACAACATTCATTAATTTAAATAGTTGTTGCTGAATGGTAACAGTAATCAAATTAATAACAGGAAGTTGTTGTTTTTTGTAGCAGAACGAATGAAGCAGATCATTTTCAAAAATTCATATCTCCACTAGTTTTCACTTTCTCTCAACTAAATTTTGGTTCTGTGTCGTATTAATGTAGTTCTGTCACATACAGAAGTTTAAAAAAAACTGAGTGCAACAGATCTTGCAAAATATAGGCTCGGAGCAGATAAACACACTTTTTGGGTTATTTTGACTGTAGATTTTCCAAGAAGGATTATTTTAAATTCCTTGTAGCTGTTGTATGTGAAAGTGTTGTACTGTGTTGACTACAAGTTAAACGTACTGAGCCTGTTTTTCATTGGGTTCTGGGAATCTGCAAGTTACATCTTGTAATAGCCTTGGTTTTTTTTGCATACTAAATGATGTCATCTTGTTCTCTGTGTCAACATGAATTCAAGAAAATCCATGACGTGATCTGGGAAAAGTTCTGGGTGATTTTGGGTGAGCTGGCATGTTTTTGCTAACTTTGCTTTTATTTTTATTCAAGAGAAAGATTGTATTTTGTAGTCATACGTAAGTGATTTTGTTGTACATGGGTGTTTATTACTGATATGTCTCCTGTTTAGTGAGGTGACCCAAGTTTCTCTTTTTTTTCTTGTTCAAACATTGAATAAAATGTTGAGACGTGTCTATACAGATGGTGAAAGTTCATTTTTTGGAAAAGGTAGTTTGACCAAAAAGGAAAAACAAACTAAAAATGTACTTCAGATCAACTTACCTGCTTTTTGTGACTACCTGCCATCATACATGGGCCATGTGAAAGACTACTTTCTGGCAGTAAATTCAATAGAACATTTTTTTTCTTAACTGCAACAAACAACCTTAATTTTTAAGTAGTTTATCTATATAAGATTTATTTATTGAATTTCCTATTTCATATCCCTATTATTATATCACAGCTATCGCTATTGTGATGTAAGATTACCTCACCTACAAGATCCTGGGGGCTCATCATAACCAAGAAGTCACACCGGCACTGAGTCATATATCTGCAAGTATTTACTCATAAACATCTGACATCTTTTCTCCAAGAATAACATGTTGCATTTTACATGTTGCATGTAATATATTTCCACAAGTACAAGTTAAAGTAGTCGTCTAAAAGAAAGGGAAAAAAAAAAAAAGTTCTTGAGAACAACACTGATACATTGTGTGTCCGGAGCTTCGTCCAGAACATCATTCAGTACAACATACTGCCATTTCACACACGGTGCACATATACACAACGGTTTTTAGTAGCATTTATTCCACGAGGTTGAAAAAAAAAAAAAACGGTAGCCAAAGTTCGTCCAATCATGGTCAGTCTGTTTCTCCAACAGGCAACTCTGGTCAAATGCTATACGGTCGGTTGATTATTAACTTCATTGAAGTTGCGATAAAAGAAAGGGAGGAGGGGCGGAATGCATGCAAAACTCTTGCTTGTCATTTGTCAACTCTGAGGGGGGAAATAAAGAAATGGCATCTCCACTTGACTCTGTACAAAACAGTGAGAGAAAGGACAGAATGACCAAGACGTTTTTATCTTCACGGAGGGAAAACCTCTAGAATATCACTGTGGACTTTTTTATACAGTCCTCTAATGGTAATACAGTAAATTAATGTTGCTCTCTCATGATTATACCAATCTAGGAAGCTTTGAAAAACCTGGTATGTACAATGCAGATCATCTGTACTAATGGATTCTTTCTGTTTTAAACAACAAAGACTATCAAATGAAAAATATCTTCAGTTTTGCTACAGGGAAAAATTAATCGTTCTGATCTCTCATTTAATGACTGTTTACTGCAAATTATCAGAGTGTGAGAGTGATGCTACAAGCTGCATCACTTTCAAACAATATGAAAATAACAAAATGGCTGCATATATTTAAAATCATTTCATTAAAGGTAGCTACTGCGAGTGCAAATTTAACCAAAAAAAAACCACACAAGTACAGAAAAGAATCAGTGAACTAACATCATTACACTGTCAACATCTTGTCGATGTGTGTGCTGTTTTTGCAATGCATCCAGCACCCTCTTGTGGTATAATCCTCACACTACACCTAATGCATTCAATGTAAGAAAGGCTATGGGGTGCAGGAGGAGGATGAAGGCCCAACGTAAGCGATCACACTGTTGGTTTTCGAGCCACCCAGCCCTATGATCAAGATCAGTGACAGCGCTTGGAAAAGAATGTGAAAAATGCGACGTTGAGAAAAGTTTCAAGTCAGTGGTGGACAATCCCAAGTCCTTCATTGTCCTCGAGTTCAGGAAACTGTACAAATTATGTAAGAAAAAGATGATAAAATCTTCATTTCCAGCCCTCCCTGATGTTTTGTATTCAGCCTTTTAAGCTGTACGATAATTGTCAAATTGGTGGTGGACGGGAACTGCATTTGGTTACATCAAAAACACTGAACTGAGCAGAAATTAGTGCTTTAGACAATGAACATTCAGTCCCACTGGATAAACTTTGACATTTGGACCTTCATTTGGTTATTTCACCACACACTCGGCACTCTGTGGCAAAATATTCCCACCGTCGTCCTTGAAACTGCTCAAAACAGAGGGACGTGACCGGTTTTAAAAAACTGCAGCCTGCCAACAAAAGGAGACACATTTTGCCCGGAGTGTGCAAAGTGTGTGGTGATAACTCAAATGTACTTAATGTCAATTATTTCTTCAACACCAGCAGCCTTTGCTTTGGTCGCCCGCTGCACCGTCACAGAGGAGTCCTTCCTCCTCCTCCAGAGCAGCAAGATTGATCTCGTCGTTCATGGACATCCGGAGAAGATCCAGGTCCTTTTTGTTGGCTGCCAGCACCTGTTCAGCCAATCGTGTGAAAGTCTTGGAGAGAAAACGAGGCAAGTTTATTTGTATATTAACGAGTCAGACACAAGGCAACTCAGAGTGCTTTAAAGGAACATAAATTTAGATTAAAAGGCACTAAAAACAAGTAGGAAGACATCAAGTAATGAGATAAACAAAAAGTAGAAGTTAAAATTAGAAAAACAAGTTAAAATAGAATAGGTTTAAAAGAGACAAGACGATAAAAGTCACAGTGCAGTTCAAGATATTGATCAAAGCCTTAACATTGCTTCAATGAATGGCAGTGGCATACAAAAAGGTCTTCAGCCGTGATTTAAAAGAGGTGAGAGTTGCAGTTTTCTGGGAGTTTGTTCCAGATGTGTGGTGCATAATAAGTGAACGCTGCTCCTCCATGTTTAGCTCTGACTCTAGTGACTGAAAGCAGACCTGTACCTGACGGTCTGGATGGTTCATTAACGTAGCAGCAGATCAGAAATGTAAATTTGACAGACAGGAAGCCAGTGTAACGATCTAAGACCGGGAGTGATGCGAGCTACTTTTTTGGTTCCTGTTAGGACTCCAGCAGCAGCGTTCTGAATCAGCTGCAGCTGTCTGATGGATTTTGTAAAGACGCTGTCACAGCGGTCGAGTCTACTGAAGATAAATGCATGGACAAGTTTTTCCAAGTCCTGCTGAGACATAAGTCCTTTAATCCTTGATATATTCTTAAAAGTGATCGTAGGCTGACTTTGTAATTGTCTTGATGTCTCTGCTGAAACTCAGGTCTGAGTCTATGACTGCACCAACAAGATGAAACAAGATAATATACATTGTCATCTACGGAGTCATTTCCTCTCATTATACAATCACGTATATCTGTAACCATGTTACTGTTCTGTACATGTTCCTCCAGATCAGCTCACCTCTGTTATATTATGGTTGGTGAAGGCACTTGTCTCGAAGAAGTCCATTCCATAAGCCTTGGCCAGCTGGAAGACAGGTAACAGTGATACGTTTTAGACTAGTCTTTTCCTCTCACACAGGTGCAGCGCGGCATCAGAGGCAGTCGAATGATCGAGTGCAGCTTTTAATGGAAAATTTGAGGCAACAGGAGGAGAGGCATTAGTCAGGATTTGTCTGAGGTCAGCTTGGTGAGTCACTGCCTGTAGAGCTTGTTTACCGTCTAGACACAAATGCCTGACTGAAATGTTTTGGTGAACTTGGAGGCAAAGTTTGTAGCAGAACCCAAATCGAGAAGGAATATGAAGTTTTTCTGAGCATGATTTTCTAACTGAGCTGAAAATGAATCCAGTGATTACAAGCTTAAGTAAATCTGTAAAGGAATAATTCAACATTTCGGGAAATAAGCCGACAACCTCGATTCCAAAAAAGTGTGACGCTGGGAAAAATGTAATAAATCACAATGCAAGAGAGCTGACGGTCATCTACTGCACGTAACACACTGACTAGGGATAAGTACCTCATACAACCCCACATCAAAAGACCCAAACTATCACTTTAATATATTGTCTTTGTACTATTTTCAATTGAATATGTCTAAAAAGGTTAACAGATGATCACATTATGTTCAAGTTACGTTCCATGCACTGTTTCCTGAGCATTAATGTTGAAAAACACCTTGTGATGTTAAAGACAGTGAGGAAAATTTCCTGGATCGTCACCAAAAGTTAATGGGGTCTATTCTGGGCCGAGAGCCATCCTCCATCCACATTTTGTGGAAATATGCTCAGTAGTTTTTGTGTAATCCTGCTTACAAACCAACCAACTAACAATATGTAATGACTGCTGAATAGTCATGGGTCAGGATGTCAACATGTTGCGTGGTGGCTGGTGCGATCGCAAGATGGTCGAAAATAGTCTTTAAGCTAAGAAAAGTAAACTGACTCCAGCTCTCTATAATATAATTAATGCAGACGAGAAAGTGGTCAAAATCTTCTAATCTAACAAATAAGAAAGAGAGAGAATAAGAGTATTTCTCAAAAATGTTAAAGTATTCCTTTAATATGCACCTGATTCAAATGAATGAGTCATTAACAGACTTCAGCAGAGCTCGATGATGAGCTGATCATTTGAATCATCTAATGAATGAAGCGCAGGAGGCCACCAGGACCAAAAGTTTGAGCTGGACTTTCTCATAAAACCCATCTGGGTTTGGTGAATTAAACAACTTAAAGAAAACCAGAAAATGGAGAGGACACTAGCATCATATTAATGTATTCTAGGACGCTATTTTTAAACCAAACGCAATAAAAATCCTACAGGTCGAAAAATCCATTGTGAAACAGACCCACCTTGACACCTTGCTCTGTGGCCACCTGCCTCTTGTCCACCTCGTCTGACTTGTTCCCTACGAGGATCTTCTGGACCTTCTCGGGAGCGTACTGCAGGGGTTTGTCATGTGAACACAAAGGAAACGAGGGACGTTCACAGATAAGGAGGAGGAATGACAAACAAAATGAAAAAGAGAGTGATTTCAAATGTCAAGAGAGCGCAGAGGGGAGAAAACACAGCAGCGACAGTGCTCAGGAAATGAGACCTAGATTAAAAGTTAGTGGGAAGCGTGCCAAGATCAATAGAGTATATATTCAGACAGACCCAGAGAGGAAATTAGGTCCATGATGACTAAATTAATAGAATAAAATCATCTGGGATATGACAGGGGGAAGCAGCGCGGACGAGACTGCTTCATGAAGACCGCAAGAGGAAAACTGGATGCTCTCCTTCCAGTATTTATGAGCACATATTTGTTTAAAAAATGATGACAGGTACTTGACAATGAAGATGGAACATAATAAAACACAGCCAGGCGGCGTCGGGCCGGAGCATTTGGCTTTTATCACAGCACGTCAGACATCTTTCTTTCCGTCGACCTGGGGGCTCTGCACAGGAGGCAGCTCTGTCAGTTTTTCCCTTTCTACAACGCCGAGAATAACGCCTGTTGATCCTGAATCCCTAATCTGTGTGTGTGTGTGACTCACCTCGTCCACGTCACTGGCCCACTTCATGATGTGCTGGAAGGATCGCTCACTCGTGATGTCATACACCAGGAAGATTCCCTGAAGAAAGATGTCAAAGAACAGATGAGAAACAGATCATTTTGTTTGAAAGTGTTCTCTGTTTCTCGAGGCAGCGTTTCAAATCAATACATTTAGAAACCTTAATATGATTCCTGTAAACAAACCAGACCATCGCTTAGAAAGATGGACGCCTCTACCAATAATTCAGTTTGCGTTGTAAGCCGCGGCTAGCTGGAGGAGAAATTTCCTGAATTGTTGTATAGCACAGAACAGAAACGGGCCACTTTTCTTCCAATTTCATTGCCAGTTTCTGGTAAATGGACAATTCAATTTGAGCCAGTTTAACTTCTTTAGCAAAGGCAAAATCCACACACAGCAATGTCAGGGTGGCGGTGTTTGTGTGTTGCCGTGGAGACATCATCCTCTTGGAGAGGAAAGGGACATATGGTCTTTTTAATATGAGACACAGTACGCCACTCTTCTTCAATGATGGAGTGTAACAAGAACATTTACTCAAGTACTTAAGGAAATTTTGAGGCACTTGTACTTGAGTATTTACATTTTCTGCTACTTTATATTTCCACTCCATTTATTTGATGGCTTTAGTTACTAGTTACATTGCAGATTACATCCTGCATCAGAGCCACAGTAGCACATTTTTAAACAAATGTATTTTGTCGGTAATCACATAAAAAAGAATAAAGCACTGATTCTGATAATCAGATGCTGAATATTGAACCAATAATCGGTCAACGCATAGTATTAAAGACTGCCAACATAAGACAAACATGGAAGTAAAGTAAGTAAATATGCCATGAAATAATATTACATTTAAAAATAGGTATAAATGAATTTGTAAAATGTGATTTTATTATTTTATTTAATAATTTAAATTGACTTTGCCTTTTGCTTTACAATTAAATATATTAATTTCTTCATTTTTAAAATATGTTTAGTTATTTATTTGCACATTTATTGATGTGTTTGTTTATAATCTTGCAAAATGCAAAGGGATAGCAATACAGAAATAAACACAGGAATAAATACGATTTTAAAAGTAACAGTAAAAATTAAATGGGAAGGTAAATAAACGGGGGACTTAATACAAAGGTAAATAAATACAGACGTGATTCAAAACAGAAATATCAATTCATGTCACATTTTATAGATTAATTAATGCCTACATTTATTTTCATTATAATTTTAGGTGCATTTAATGGCATTTTATTTATTTATTTATGATTTTGGCAGGATCAGTCCTCCATACAGTATACATACACATACATGTAAACACTTTTGATACTTAAGTACGTTTAATATCAGATATTTTAAGGCTTTTACTAAAGTACTTAGTAAGTAATATTTAATACGATAGCTTTACTTTTACTCAAGTATGGCTTCTGGGTACTTTTTACAACGCTGCTCGTTTTACAGTGAAATATTTACGTTTTAAAGCGAGCCCATTTGCTCCATGAGAGTTCCCTTTCAAAGCACTTAAACAGTTCACAGAAGTACCTGAAGTGGTGTCAAGTGTGAGCCGTGAATTATTTTTTGTAGCCTTGACAAATTTAATTTCAGAAATAAATTCGATTTGAATTTGTTACGCCCTCTGTGGTAATAGCATTACACTAATGTGTGGAAAATCACTTGCAGCAGCAGCAGCAGAGTCAATGGAGGTGACTTCAGTACCTGTGCTCGTCTGTAGTACTGCTTAGTGATGGTCTGGTATCTTTCTTGGCCTGCAGTGTCCCTGGAGAGACATGACAAAGGATATGAACATGAATATACACAGATAGGATCATGAGCCTCCATCTCACTAATACACACCCACCCTTTAAAGGTACAATTAAAGGTAAAACAACATATCTGTAAACCCCTTAGCTAATGTTAGCATCCAACCAGTTCCTAGCTACCATTACCAAATGATAGCGTAACACAATACAATAGGAAAGGCATAAATCAATTCTGTAAGATATCAACGCACATTTTGGATACATTTATTCAAGCCAGGAAGCGTAACACACTGGATGTTCTTATGTGGTAATGTTAGCTAGAAAGTGGTTGAATGCTAACATTAGCTAATGGGTCATGAAATATGTTGTTTTACTGGGAAATTTGGTCAGATGTCAGATGTCCCTCCACATTTTCATCCTTCCCACTGTTGAGAAATGGTGAAATTATAACAACTTGTCAGATTCTTTTCTAATAACCAGCAAGGGGCAACTTCACTGGTTGCAAAAACAAGTCAGATTGTATGTAAGCTTATGAGAAAATGACGCTACTTCTCACTTGATTTGTCACCTCAGTAAACAGCTTCCTAATGAGTTTATGGTCTCAATCTATAGATTCAAGTCTTCCTCAACACAGCATGATGTTCTGTAAGTAAATTACGATCTCATTTAGAGTGAAATAGACGATAAAGCAGGGTAGGCAACTGTCTATCAGGATAATTAGCTCCAGTCTCTCGTCCTAATATGGTCACTTCTGGCTCCAAAAAGGATGCCATGGCTGTAATGCCAAACATGAGACTTCAAAACAGTCACCCACAAACTAATGTAAAACTAATAACTACAGTATAGTTAAGTTTAGGAAAAAAATGTGGCTCCACTTTCTAAAAGCTAACATTACTACCATTTATGTGATGGGACCAAAACTCCTGTCTTCTGCATGAAAGTGCTATTATCTATTTGACCGAAAAATAGTTAAATGTCAACACATTTAGTTTAAAATGACTGTAATCAGTTTAAAAAATACTTAAAATGTGTACGTTTGTCATTGTAGAACTCAAAATTCCCCTAAAACTTCACAATTCCCAGAAAAAATGCAGATGACATGATCTCAGCAGTAGCTATTGCCCTGATCATTATTAATCATACAATTATTAATTATGATTTTTATAGCATTGTTTCACATGAATAGTATCTCCTCTATCAGAGCTACTGCTGTGTAATATCTAATAACATTGTTTTTAATCTTGTTCACGAAGCCTTCCGACATGGTCCCATTTGCCAATTTCTTACCATATCTGTATCCGTACTTTGATACCATCTATTACTAGTGTCTTCATTTTGAAGTCGACTCCTGCAAGAGAGAAGAGATACGGTTAGAAAATCCAATATTACATTCAGATAGGAGCGCTAAACGTATTTGATATTCCTCCTGACCTGTGAGTGTCGTGCTCAGGCTAAATGTTCTGAATATTCTCAGAACAGCGTTTGCACTTTCCACCCAGTGAAAGGCTTAAATCAATTAACCCAGTGTGTCTCTTATAGAGCCAGGTTCAGTATCCACCGCTACAGTTTTGTAACATCATAGAGGGCATTAAGGCAACCAGAGCCACATCATCCCTGTATAATCAGCCTGTTAGAGGATTGGGCTAATGATCCGGAGAGCTGAGACCTCGTTTGGTTCAGTTCTCTGCATCGATCACGTGGGAGGTGAAAGAAGGGAGAAGGGCACTGCATAACATCACAGAGAAACTGATTTGTTTTCACTTAAATCAGACTATTCTCCAGCAAGTCTGTCTTGCGTCCCAATAATGTTTCACATAAACAACAAAAGACATTACTTAATCAAACAACAAAACAAATACAACATATATCACCTTAGACACTATGAAAAAGTGGCTGCAGTGCAGCATTTTAATCACTGCCTTTGACATTCAGGAACGCTGAGCCCTACTTACAACCCAAACTCAGATATAACACTTTGACAGACCGAGGAACAAAAGACTTCTGCCGTCTGTTCAGTCGAGCCCGTGGGACTCTAAGTCTACTGTTTTGATGGCAGAAGCTGATATTCTTCAAATAAAATATGAGAGGGGTTGGATGTTATATTACCTGCCAGAGACAACATGATGGGAGAAAAAAGCAAAGCAGAGCTGAGATGGGGAGGAGAAGGGAGGGGAGGGGTCACTCATGCTTCAGTGATCTCTGATCTATATCTGATGACTGACTGTGATATTCTTCATAGACAGAATATCACAGTCAGGGCCAGCTTTTCGCCCTGTGCTCATTGTTTGCAGGCGAGAATGTGCGAATGTACTTGAGAAGAGAAGCTGCTGATAATTAGTTGACATATTTTTATAGCACAAAACTAAAACTAAACACGGAAATTGTTTCAAAACGTTAAAAAACAACAGAAAAACATACATAAAATGGATCTATATACAGCCCCGTACAGTAATACAAGTCTCCGGAAGCCCAAAGATCCCAAATTGATTTAAAAAGGTACAATTTGCACCCTTTTTTAAATAAAAAAATTTAAAAACCAAGAGCAAAATAAACATTTATGTACGTCTTGATGAGATACAACAAAATGCCTAAATAGTGGAATCCGATTTATAACTTAAAAATGTACCAGTTTAACCATTAACTCTCCATTAAATTATTTTTATCTTGTCTCTTGTCTCCATGACTGCCTCCACAGACTAATGCATTCCAGTCAATAAAAAACAAACCCCAAGGCTTCTGCAGACCACATTAATCCCTGAGAAATCAATTAACAGTTCATCCCAATTAACCTGACACTCGACACCGGTGTGTCACAGTCGGCATCACGCTCAGAGAAAGAGCTACTGAGGCTGATCGATTCGCATAACGGGGAGAACTGCTCCTCGTCGGTTTTATGGCTGCATTTCTGCAACGTTTGTACTCCGAGAGGCCGACATTAGGAAACAGCTGACAGATGTACTATAGCTGGACTGTGTGTCTGCTAGAAACAAGCTGGAGTAAAAAGTGGAGACTCCGCCGGGGCCGGAGCTCACTGTCAGGACAGCGTGAGGCCTCATTTGAATCGTGAAGCGGCCTTTGAGTAGGGAGCATTCAGAGCAAGACTAAGTGAAAGGTCAGCATAACAATCAGTGGCTTGCTTTGCCCGAGGCTGGAGAAGAGAGAGGAGATAATGAAAAAGAGGCCGTCCTCCAGCGTCATTGTCCAGCTGTATTAGGGCTGCATTAAGCTCCAGTCAGAAGTCATCCAAGCAAACAGCAATGATTTAAATATGAAATGCAGACACAGACAAATGGATTCTCCAGCTGCACTGTGGGTGTCTACAGCAAGGGGGTGGACCCAGTCTGTTGACTTGAAAATAAATAAAGACGAGTGCACGGGCAAGTTAAACCAGGATAAATAGAAGCAAACAGAGAGTCTCTCACTCATTAGAACATTCTGAGTTACATTCACACACGAAAGAAGGATGATTCAGCCCACCCTGTCTGCTTCCTGCTGTTAAACAATAAAGTGTATAGTCACTAATCTGATTGCATTGTTTTATAACCGCAGCGCGAAATGATTTTATGTTTATAGAATCAGGTGCACTCCTGCAGCGCAAGCCATAGCACAAACAGTGAGGCAGAGGCTGAAGTCATAAAAATGAATATTAAATAGAAGTTTGATATTGAAATTGTGACAAAATCAATTATCAGCATATTTTTTTTTACCAAACACCTCGATAGAGAGCCAAAGTCATACATAAATGTACATATAAATGATATATCTACAAGTTGGAAACTTTAAGTGCAGTGAGAATCATCTCTGTGTTCTGCGTAATGATGGTTAATATTCCCGTCGGCCTCTGTAGTCTCATGCAGCCACTTGTTAGCAACTGGCTTTTGTAAGACAAGTAAAAATGAGTTTTTTTAAGCTTGTGACTTAATTTCTGGAAATTAAACAAACAAACAAACAAAAAAAACCTTGAAGATGAGTAAGCCAGAAGATGGAAAATGAAAATGCTGAGTTATTTCCTCAGGCACTCTATTGTTTGATATTTTAATTTAGCCATCTTTTTCTTTGGTTAGTTTAGATGTAACCACGATTTATTGGATACTGAGTGGATTATCCTGTTGAAAATATGGTATTAAACTGTGAATTGTGTCTGTGGAACTTCTACACATTTGATTCAACATAAATTTCCTGAAAATCAAACTTCATATCTTAAACTAGAATGTCACAAATTTAAAGAATAGTTCAAGAGGTACATTTCCGAAAAATATTAAATCTTTAACCACAACGGACACCTTATAAATTATAAGCCATTCAACAGACCTCCCTCTTCTCCTCAGTGTCAACTGAGACAATGGAAACAAGCACAATGTGCAAGCAGAGGCAGCAGTTAATTGAACATGGCAGTGTTTTACAATCAGCAGTGTGAAAGCCATGTAAAAACAAATGGGTACACACCCCAAAATTGACTTGGCTAATTACCAGGATGTCTGTGTTTGACTTTGCAAGACGGATTAGGAGGTGACACGTGTCAGCGTGCTGTAGGTAATGGTGACAGGCTCACTAATGGATGGACGGACGGATGCTCTGGCGCTGACACGGATTCACTGGGAAATGGGTCTGTCATCCGTGGTTATCATTACAAGCACAGGACAGGAAACGATTGTAAGCAGCTGTTGTCTTTAGGGCACAGCTGGCCAAGGGACATTTTTCAATTATAAACTTAATCTGTACAGAACAATGTTTATTGACCTAAACTGTGAAAATATTTTACAGTAAATTGCTGGCTAATAATTGCAGTAAATTCACAGATTACAGATCACACATTATTTTACAGTAATATACACAAAAATCTAATATAGTGTGTATACATTATGGCACCATAATAAGCATCTGTAGTTATTGTGAATATACACATTTACAGTACATTTATTGTAAAATCACAGCAATGTACTGTGTTTTTATGTTGACCCAACCGTACTGCTTGTTAGCCTGTTAGCATGTTAGCCTGTACATTGTTGGGCCACTTGTAGTCCGGTTAGCATGTTAGCCTGTGTAACTTGTTGGACCATGTTTAAGCCTTTAAGTCTGTCATCCTGTTAGCATGTTAGCATGTTATCCTGTGTACATTCTTGGACCACTTGTAGGCCTGTTAGCCTGTTATCATGTTAGCCTGTACATTGTTGGACCATGTGTAGGCCTGTTAGCCTGTTGTCATGTGGTGGGCCTGTTAGCATGTTAGCATGTGTACCTTGTTGAAAAACTACAATATTTTATTGCTAAATGACTGTATGTTGCTGTGCCCTAATTACAGTATTCCCTTCCCTTTTTGTTTTACAGTTGTTTCAGAGTGCAGCTTGAATTCAAATTCACAGCAGCTTACTGTAATATTCCAAATAATTACCCATTGTGCATTTAAAAAGCATAATTATGGTAGTTTACTGTTTATGACATGAAACATGAAACCCCATTTTGAGGCTTTTGCCAAGTGTGTAAGCAAATGTTAGCTCATCACATATATATTGGTATTGGTATAAATTAGGGCCAACAAGTAACAAGAAATTGCAGTAGAGAAATGCAGCATATGCCTGAGATAAAGCTGTGACAACACACTTGATGTCTTTGATAACCTCTTTACGAGATGATAACCATCTGTGGTGGCTCTGGCCCATGCCCGGGCCTTTAGACTGATTCACTCTTCAAGTAGCAGCGGGCAGAGTGTTTGACCAGGCCTTGACCACACCACCACTGGGGTCACCACCACGAGGACAGCTGCTTATTGAGCTATGATTTATGGCGGGCCGGCTCATACTTCATAGACATTGTGACAGCCAGGTGCTCCGAGGAGCCCAGTGACGAGGTAACAGTGAGGAAGATTAAACTCAGCAGTGTGACCGAATACCATTACTAAATCATCTCTACAGCTGCTCTTTGCCAGAGAAATGTGCTCTTTCTGACAGTCTTATAGGGAACAGAGAGACCCGTTAAAATAAAAATGAGTGAGGGGGTTATTAGTCCTTCAGGTGAGATCAGAATTCCAGCTGCTCAATTCTTTTTTCTTTTTTTTTTTGGACTGTGGTTTTTACTGATATTTAACTGGTGACCAAAAGTCGGAGCTATCACAAGGGAATAAAGTCATATCATTTGTTGATCCAATAGCCAGGAGTGCAATTTCTTGTTATTGAAAGCTCTGTGTAAAACATTACTGTCAAAAAGCCAAGGTGGATCAAACTTTAGACAGAAACTGTGGCTAGTATTTGAATGCAGGTCTCCCTTTGCGGTTCAGATTCTCTTTCTTTCATGTTGGAAACTCTTCGATTGTGTGAATACAAATCCAGACTAGCCTTGATTTTCTTGAGGATTGCAGAAACCATGTACAAGCCACAAGGTTCAAATATATATCTGTTCTTTATCATGTAGCCTGTGAAGACTATTTACCATATCAATGAAGCACAGGAATAGAAAAAAACATCTCTGGGAACATTGGCCAACCCTGTCCATTTACTTTTGTGTATTTTTGTCCTGGTACTGTTTTCACAGTTCTAAAAATGCCCTTTATGCAATCACACTACCGGTCCACGTTTACCTTGCAAGGCAGTCAGATTTGCAGGATCATGATCAAGTGATTTCCCAAATCCATCATCATGGTTTAAGTGTGACGACCGACAAGAGAAACGACTGTCTGTTTGAAAACAACAATGGCAGCTCCTTAAGACGTAAGCATACATGTTACCAGGAACAGTTATATCAACCTGTTCTTACTCAACGTGTACCCAATGTGTCAAATATATGAGCCTGGTCAGTGCCCCTACACTTCTAAGTTTGATGGCGTAGTTAGTCCTGTAGAAACATTTATGGAAGCTCCCCCTGTGCCCGAACCTAAACAAGCATTTCTTGTGTCTAAACCTAACCAAGTACATTTTGTGTCTAAACATAACTAAGTAGTTTTTGTGTCTAACCCTAACCAAACTGGGACCATTTGACAACAGTAAGTCCAGTAAGTCCTAGTGTGAACTAGTAGTTTTTGTGCCTAACTTGACCGCAGAGACCTTCATATGTAAAACTGATGCTAAAGAGTAAGTAAGCACATCATAGTTTGAATCATAAGGCCACTGACCAAGCTGAGTTCATTTTTTAATAGAGGGATTTGTGGAAATTTAATTTTATCCTATAATAAAATTGAAATTGTGCATAGAGGGAATTATTTTCAATGGACATTATGACCCAGGATGTATAAATATGTCGGACTTCAACAGATGTTCCTGGTAATAAAACAGTAATTACAAAGTAATAGAAACCCTGGTTGAAAACAAGCAAAGTCTAGTTGCTACAGCTCACTGTGATATTTTAGACAATATTGTCCTTCTAACTGTGTGGCAGCAGTTTGGGAGTGAAGAGTGAAGGCTGTTATAGCAGAATAATAATGCCGTTTTGGGATACGTTGATCATCAATCACGCAGGAGTAAAATTCTGGGACTCTCAGTGTGAGTTTTTGGGGTTTGATCTTCTGCATAGCTGCAGGAAAGTAATAAATAAGACCCTCATCAGCTTTTTATCCTTTAATGTTTATGAAAAAACTTCAGAAGCTTTGTTGATCCAATTTCCTGTGGGGGAGAGGTCCCAGCAGTTTCAGAGATAATTAAGAGCAAAAACTGAGCGGATGGACTGTAGCGGGAACCGATGAATTATGTAGCTACCAGCGAAGGAGAAAATTTATGTCCCTCTGTCACCATGAAGGTTGGGAAATTATTTATAGATCCTCGGCAGGAGAGCACTGATGGTGGTCACTCTTGATCTCTCTCCTCTCTTTAGACTTTGTTGGGTTTGTTTAGCCTGAGAAGAGGAGTTTGAAATGACGTGGCATGGCTTAAAGACATAATCTGCTGCCAAACAAATATACAGTCCAGTATAATTATCTGGACTTCATTGCCTGCAACGACACAAGAGGCTGATTTCCAAGCGTCCAGCTGTGGTTGTGAACACTTGCAACAAAAGCAGCTAAAGATCACTACATGCAGACAGGCTGAACCTTTCTAGTCAGAGACATCAGAAAGGCTTCACAACATAAACACGACTCTACGGGGAGGAAGTTTCCTGTAGAGTGCCATAGGGGCTCGACTTAAAATAGCATCCTGCAGTCTCAGTAAGTGTGCGAGCATACAGTTTCATCACTGGTTGGAGCAGGTGAAACAACAAATGTCATGGTTTTTTTCCCTGTTTTATTTTGTAGATTATATCCCTGTGTGTCATGTTTGACTTTCCTCTTCCTGTCTTTGTCTTTTTCCTTCTCCTTTTCTGTGTACACCTGTGTATCTAAGCCGGTGTTTTCCCCTCACTTTTTGTTGTTTTTTTTGCCTAAGCATAACAACAAAAGTATTAAAGGGTCAGGCACGAGACTAAAACTCCAGTTTGAGCCGTGGATTGTTAGCAGGAGTTCTCCAAGGGCTCAAAAATCATAACGGCTTTGAAAATACTACAAAGACTTCCATGCAAACACCTCAGTGGTCCACAAAGTGTTAATAAATTATGTTAAAATGAATAATTAATGGTGCCAATTGTACTCTCTGTTAGATCTTTTCCAGGCACCATCTGTCTGCAAATCCCAGCCTGACCGCCAGCGTCAAGCTTTACTGTCTTGACCTTATTTGAGCAACACAAGTCCATCACAACCAGGAGGAACATTTCAACTTTATGCTCAAGCCGCAGGGATGTCTGTATTTTATCCTCTCCAGGTTATGGCCAATTACTGCAAACGAAGTCAGAAAGTAGTTGCTGCCTCAAAAACTAGGAGCTCACTGGGAGAAAATGTCTCTATTAGCCGCACAAACACACACAGAGGAACGACACAGAAGAAGAGATAAGAGACACAACTGCAGCACTGCTCACTGTACATCCTTATTTCCCTCACCTCAAAGTGAAGCCCGGTAATGCGCCTGTCATGCCTTGCGCTCTGAATTCTAACCATGGAGACAGTTATGCTGCACAGCCCGCATAAAGTATAAGGAAAGAGTCTTTTGTCATCTTCAGGGATGTTGCAAATTCAGGAACAACGGTATTAAGAAATGATGTTACTTTAAAGAAAATATCTTTTCCTTGTTAACTGATTAATGATTTGGTCTATATAACAACAAAAATTCAGATCCCAAGCTCCGTTTTATGTTCGATCAAAAGCCCACAACTCAACAATATTCAGTCAGCTGTGACTGAATGAGGATCCTGAATCCATGAAATGTTTTCGTTCCAGTTTTAAGTTAAACTGGAACAATTAAATCCAATAAATTGCATTTTCTGACAAACATCGAGCCATTATTATTCAGCAGGAAGGAGCTGGATGTGTGATTTCGCTAAAAAATATTGAACAAACCGAACACAAGGGACATCTGTTTTACAAGATATGTGTCTGTTTTTATAATGAGCTGCAATGATTAAAGGGTAACTCCACCAATTATACACATTAAAGTGTGTTTACAGGTCTTGGGGAGTACTACTGCATACGTGAAAGAAGTAGTATAATGCTTTTTGTGGCTCCAGAGGAAGCTGCATGTAATCTGATGAATGTCCTCCAGTGATGTCACTCAGTGGCTAAGTTGCATTGTGGGTAATGTAGGCACCAGGTTTGGAAAAGGAAGAACACTGTGTGGAATAAAAAAGGTGATATCTCTGGTTGTGCTGTGTCGATTTTAATCATTTGTTTTGAAACTGTCCATAATGAGTCCAACAGCGTTATCAGAACCTGGCGCCTACATTACCCACAATTCAACTCAGCCACTGAGTGACATCACTGGAGGAAATTTATCAGATTACATGCAGCTTCCTCTGTAGCCACAAAAGGCTTTATATTACTTTAAAATAGTAGAGTTATCCTCTTATCAATGAGATGTCAGCTAGGAAATTAATCACCAACTATGTTGTAATCGATTAATCAGTTTTTTTTAAAAAGAAAAAAAGCCATAACTCTCTGATTCAAGCTTCTAACATGTGAATATTTTCTGGCTTAGTGGGTTTTTTATACACATTTTTCACCATATTCTGACATTTTACAGTCCAAGCAACTCATCAATAAACCGAGAAAATAATCAACAATAAAAATAATCATTAGCTGCAGCCATAATGAGCACTGTGGCACCTCTGAACATGGCAGGTTTCACGGAAATAAAACTATTCTTTATTGTGATGAGAGACCTGAAGAGACCAAACAGACCCCGGGGTCCCAAGAGCCCAATTTGATGGGTAACACAACCTATCTCCACATATAAAAGATTTTAAAAAGTCTTTGATATTATTTTCATGGCACTTGGTTGCACAGCCAGTGCCAAGTGCTCATAGTTGGTAAACTCATCTGCATGGCTGCCAAGTGTTGGATCTTCCCCCTCAGGGCTTCCCCAACCAATACAATCACATTGATCCTACAGTCTCTTTTATTCCACGTGAATGCACCACTCCAAATACATCAAAACACAGCCCTCTGAGATGTCTCATCAAATCTCATGTGTGGAAATTTCTATAGAAAATTCAGTATCCACAAAGAGAGGCTAATGCGCAAATGGCATGAATAGAAAAGGCTTTAAAGACCATGCAAATGGATGGGGATGCTATTGAACGCATGCAGTAACTCCTGGTGTCAGTGCAGAGAGTCTTACCGATGGTGGAGATGTGAGAAGGGTGGAATTCGTTGTCCGTGAATCTGCATAACAAACATGTTTTCCCAACCCCAGAATCTCCGAGAAGCAGGAGTCGGAAGAGCACATCGTACTGCTTAGCCATAGTGTTGGATGTGGTGTTGAATTAAAAAAGCCCCGGGCAGCTAACTCTTCTGCGATGGATGAGCAATCTCTCCCCACCTGCATCCCATGTCTGCTCAGACGCTCAACATAAGGCTGAGGCGCTGCTCTTTTTTTTTTTTGTTCACTGGTGCTGGGTCGGTGATGGTTAACAAAACAGAGATGCTCCAGCCTCCCAGGCAGCCTCCAGCTTCCAGTGGGTGCGGTGGACCATGGTCAAGTAGGACTCGGTGGGAAAATTAGACTTCCGGTGGCGCTCACCAAAATAAAGGCACTTGAGAACATCTTAATGTCTGTGCTGCTAGGACGATTTGTTTGTTTGTCTTTGTAATAAAATGACTGCTATTTATATCTTCATAAAATCTTATTATTTCTATTGATGCTATTCTTGTATTTATTTTAATTTTTTTAATTTTTATTTTTCCTCTCTTTCTTTTTCTGTGATTTCGCCTGTTTTATCGCTTTTATTCCTTTTACTTGTACTTAATCATATTGACTTTTTGTCTCCTTACATTTTCTGCTCTGCCATGTTGTTTTAACTCACCTTAGACTCAGCTTCCTTGTGTTTGTGCTTATTCTGTTATATCGTTGGGGGAAAAAAAGAACAGGTCATCAGCTAAGTCAATAAGCGATCTACGGCTAGTATACAATGCATACATACATGATTCATATGATATATGTAACTCATCATTTACTTTTACTTTTACTTTTAGTTTTACAAATTCTTGGCATATCTTTGGGCCTCACTACAAGATTGGCCCCCCAAATTAGGTAGGCTAGTGATGAACATTGCATTAAGACCCTCAGTGCTCAGTGGTTGTTAAGAATGTGCTGTGCTTTCGTGAAATTTTGTTGTTTTATGTGAAATCATGTTGTGCTTTGTGAAATGTTGCTAATGTGAAATTGTCTTGTGTTTTCTGAAATGTTTTGTTTTCTGATTATTTTTTTTGTGTGTGAAATGTCATATTAAGAAATGTCATTGTGTTTTCTAAGATGTTCTGTGAGAAGAGTGCAACTTTGTGTCTTAAAGGTCATACGTGCCCATACATGCTTTATAAAATAACATATAGAAAGTGCGTTTTGATGTGATAGCCTTTTTTCCTGAGGAACAATAATGGACTGCATATTTCGAAGCCTAAGTCACACCACTTCCGGTGTCATTTTGTTTTGTTTGCGGCTGACTTGACGCAGATCGAAGGTAGAAATAACGCACGCGGTAGCATTTATTCTTTCGACGTCAGTGATACAACAGCAATGAGGGACTAGAGATGAGATCAAACTAACACACAGACAAACACTCTCATAATCACTCATTAGCACATGTTTTATTGTTAAAGTAGCGTCAAACACTTCTATAAGAGGCTGTGTGTTCGCGTGTCGTCTTTCGCACTACGGTGTATGAAGGAGTTTTGTTCCCTTGGAGACGCCGTAGCGGCGGCTGTGCGCGCAGTTTCCGCCCACCCCGAGCTCAGCAGGAAGCGAGCGGACCACAGTGAAAGTAAGCGAACTATCAAAACAAACCAACTGCACCCACAGCATCGCCTCACTCCTGACACCACTGAAGCTAACGGTCCGTATCATCATCATGGACGGTGTGCCGGCGCCTCTGCGATGCTTCAACGAGTGCCATTCCGCGGAAATGTTCGTGGATGACGGGGTGGTATCGGTGACTTCAGTGGAGCAGGTGAGCGGAGGCACAGATTAGCTCCGTTAGATAATGTGGCTAATGCTAATGCTGCGAGTGGCAGCCCTCCACTCTGGATGGAGACGCGTCTGGAAAAGTGTAATAGAGTTTTAACTGTCTTCAACATTTAATGTTTTTTACTCGTGAACAATCCTACAGATTGTCTGATTAAAAAAAAAAAGAAAGAAACTAGTTCGCGCTCATTAGGTCGCCGTGCTTTAGCTAACCCAAGTGAGCAAACTTTAGCATTAGGTAGCTAGCATTCTACCTTAAATGGATTAGGTATGAATTAACTTAGCTGTTAGCTAAGTAACTTAAACAGTCAGGCCAGAGGAAGGACGGAGTCCATGTGGATTTATTCTACTACTGTTTCCGAAACTCCAACAAATATATACATTGACGTTGGATATCCAACTAAGTGTTTAGTTAAATCGATTCAGGTCCAGTAGAAGCTTATCACAAATATAACGTTACCGGAAGCACCATATATGATTTTATGCTGTATTATATTATATATAGTATTATTATATTAATTTAAGGTGGACAGTGTGTGTTAGTGTGTTAGTTATTGACATTTTAAAAACTCCAGTGTAAATGTGCTGGGGTTGTCTCAACCGCTAATTTGCATCCATCAGCTGATAAAGTACCGAGAAACTGTAGCACAGAACTGCCAAAGCCACACAGGCCATTGTGTAGTTCTTCCAACAGAGAGCATTTGTCAAGTTTATCTGATCTGCTTTGAATACCCACAATGCAATGTAGTGACAGAGTGGCATCACTGAAGAGCAATATATCAGATTACATGCAGCTTCCTGCAAAAGGCTTTATGCTACTCTCTTCACATAAACAGTTGTACTCCCTGACCTAAGACCTGTAAACACACTTTGATGTATACATTTGGTGGAGTTACCCTTTAATAATAAACCGTTAAATCTTTAATTTCAAGCACATTCCCACAAATGTACTCTAAATAGAGGTCGACGGATTATTGGCCCTGGCCGTTTATTGTGGCAGGTATTCAGTATTAGATTTTTCTGTCAGATTGCAGCCAAAATAAACTAATTTAAAAATGTGCTACTTTGGCTCTGATGCAACATCCTCTCACACTAAGAGTTTCATTTTTACTGCAAATGAATATCAGTCCCAAATATCGTTTTTCACTCTCCTGATTTCTAACAATCGGTATTGTTATCAGCCCTGAAAAAAGCCATATTGGTCGACCCCTGACCCTGAGTAATACTAGACTAGAATACCAATAAACGTCGAACGAAATGTGTCGCATTATTTTAGGGGAAGAAAAATGTTCATAAAACACAAAATAAAATGTCACAGAATAAACAATCAAGTGAAACACTAAAAATGTCCCTAACCAATTTTCAGTAGTGTATGTGATGTTTGTACAAACCGTACATCTGCTCTCTATTTGGCTAATGATGATACCCAGCTGATGAAAAGGCTGAGTTTTTTATTGGTATTCTTTAGCTCCTGATGTGCTTCGTAATGACCATTTACACTCTGCTCTGTCCTGTCGTTTCTTTTCCACTAGAAAAAAGTGGAACGCAGCATTGAAGAAGTCATCAGCGTTTACAAGCAAATACACAGCTTACCGCAGTAAGTATCCACATGCTGTAGAAATACTGTGCTTCAACAGTATCTGTGTATTTGTTTATTTATCTAGTTACTTTCCTTGTGCAACCAAAGTTGTATGCCCTCTGAGTGTTATTGTGGGTGGGGGATATTTATAAGTTCAGACATGTTCATCACGTATGTATTTTTTTGGTGAGCAGGGCTACAGCTAACTATTAATTGCATTATCGATTCATCTGCATATTATTTTTTCGCGATTAATATATTAGTCTCTGAAATGTCAAAAAAGCTCATCAGACATCTTAAAATTGCTTCTTTTGTCCAACCAACAGTACAAAGTTTTTCTCAAGTTTTACATTGACAGAGCTTGTTACTTGTTGTTCCTCTTGTCTTTCACACAAAATGTCTTAAAAAAATTATGTGTCTTACAGTAATTTTCACCGTAATTCTTATGTTAGGGTTGTTCCCATTAGGTCCAAGTTGTGTTCCCATCAGTGGTTGTGATACACGACTTAATGCTTACATTAATTCACTGGAAAATCTGCTCCAGGAAATACTCTCTGTCCTACATACATTATTTCTTCAGCTGTCAAAACACAAAAAAGTCTGATTAGATATATGCATTACAAAATACCTGCAGGGAGACACAAACTAGGACTGTTGAAATACATTACATTGTAAAATATCAAGCATAATCAAATATTGTATTGCAGCTGCATCATTTTTTTAATACTTAAAAAAAATAATATTGTGAACGTATTTTTTAGGAGACGTTGAACTGCCTTATCTTTGTGTAAAAGACAGAAAATGACGTTGCCTCTGATCAGACATGACTCTCTGTCAGGTCAGAAATAAGTACAATAATTATGTGAAATCAGGACATTAAATTGGCCTCACCATAGATCAGTATATCATGAAAGCCTTTATGCAGTGTAGAAAATCATTATGTGACCAATAAACTGGACAGAAAATGTGTAGCTGTAGTAATGACAGTTATCTATTCATAGGACTCTCATAATGTTAAATACATGTGCTGCCATTATGAGACATTTACAGGAACACTGCTCATTGGCTGTGGCTGCTTTTGATCACAAACACCTGCTGTGTGCCAACAGAGACTGCTGCACGCGCTGATGTGTGATGGCTGTTATCTGAATGGTGTGTTGATCAGCCCACATACTTTGCTCCTGCTGTCAGCTGTCATCAGTCCGCTCTTAATGGGGTGACTCATTTCATTTCTATGACAACTGTGTGGACCTGAATGTCAGCAACGATGCAGCCAATGTGGAGATACATTTGGTTCCATTACAGAGTAAATGATATCCTTGCATTGAGTAGTCATCGTCTGTTTTCTGTTTGGCTCGGACTCTGCGTTCAACAAATAGGAGGCAAGGTTAGATTTCAACTTTGGTATCGATGTGTTTTGTTTTAATGTTGATACTAGTATGAAACATTTTATATGCCAAATAAGATATTGATTTAAAATCTTTAATATTGGAGTCCACCATGTTTCTACAGTAGCCCAGAGCAGACAAACCAAATACTGGTTCTAGAGAGGGCCCTTTACATTTTAGGGTTTTAGGTTCTCCTTCACGCTTGGAAGGAGAGGGTCAGGAAAAGGGTATTTATTTGGTTGCAATCTGCAACCTCATCACTAGATGTCACTAAATCCTACACACTGGACCGTTTATTCAAATTGTTTCAAAACTGACGTTTTCTTTTAGTAACATGACAGTGGTGGTATGAAGTAGATCGAAGTTATGGGTGAAGAAACAAAGAGGCTATTGTGGCCTTTATTTGAAATGGCAGGTCCATTATTTTATTTTATTTTTTTAAGGTTGTAATATAATTCTGTAGCTTCCCAGTAGTCTTAGCTATGTATTCAAATCTGAACATTCAAATTTTGGATAAAAGTAAATAATGTTTTGGAGTCAAAGTGCTTTTTCCTCAAGCCCTTCTGAAAAGTTTTTCCCATGTGAGATGACATTTTCTGCATGATGATGTCGCTATAAATAAACCCTAGCCCACCTAATGTTCCTCTCCTCTGTGACGGAGAGCTACAGGTCTTTCCCCGACAGGATGAAGCGTATACTTTGGCTGATTTCCCACAAAATTTGGCAACAGGGCACCGTCTCACAGGATTGACTTTGTGCTTTAGAATGTAACCAGTGTCGCACAATCAGAAAATCAAGGTTTTATTTTTCTGATTCACTGCTTTTGTCGTGCTACTGCCGCTCGCTCTCTTAATTCACTCTGTGTCCTGCCCGGCCGCTGCTGCTCTGTCTCTGTCCGTCTCCCTCATTGAGCTGGGGTTTAGGTGCCAATTCTAATAGAGTTTTTACAAACAAAACAGGTCCTGCATAGTATGCCTTCAAATAGAGTTTGATTAAAACATAAGAACAGCATCATTTTCCACCTCCATGCTAACACTTTGTTCTCTTCATGCAGAGTTGATCTTTGAAGTTCTTTCTGCATTACATTCATTAAACTATGTAGATATATTTTCTTCAAATGGCGCCTCCTTGCATGAAGACCTTTACACACTGCCACTAAAAAAAAAACTAAATATGATTTCAGTGGAGAAAATCCTTCCATTTTGTTTTCATGTGACATTTTATTCAGCCTTGAAAAAAGCCTTTGTTTTTAATTGTAGATCCTGATTTCCCTCAGGTTGTAAAACCACCAAATGAGCACAAAAACAACTGAGGGCGTGACCTTGCTGTGTCAGTGGTAGCTACAATGCTTCCCTTTGTGCTCAAGCTAAAAGTCACAAGAGGAAAGTTGCATAATCGGCCAATTATGCTACTAAAACGAAGATGAGACTAATGAAATATAATGGATTTCAAAGCGGATGCCTTTGCACAAACCAAACCCTACAATTTAGATAGAAGTTGGAAGTTTATTATTCAGCTTCAAACATCTGAGTATGTGTTCCCTCTTTTTCAGACTACTCAACTTGAGACTGAGATTATAGGTTTTAATATACCGTAGCCTGCTCCGCTCTCAACATTTAAACAGCCGAGTTGAATACTCGTCTTTATGAACAATACTGTGGTGGGCGGACCGGCTTTTAGCTGCTTAGCATTCGTCCTGTTCTCCCCGCCTGATTGTTGTTGTGTTGAGGAATTGCTGCTGTGAAACTTGGGGCAGCGATCTGTGACTAACCCTGTGTAGGTAGAGTGTAATTACAATCGTCGTGGCAAACACTGCGTGAAAAGGGCAGGCAGTGAATTGGACCGGGTGGGTGGTGATGAGGAGGGAGGGAGTGTCAGCTGTCTTTGACTCACTGACACACATTCATTTGTGTTTGTGTGTTAGAAGCTACAGATGCAGATGAAAGTTGCGCTGCTGTTCCTGTGGAGCACACTGAAATTAAAATGATGAAAGGGAGACTGGAGATCAATATAATGTAATTAGATTGTTTTTTTAAGCGAAACTGTCACACATTGGCTGGTTCCAGCCTCTTGAATATCCAAATGTGTTGCTTTTCTTTGTCATTTATGATCGTAAATGAAAAGTCTTTGGGTTTTTGGACTGTTGGTTGAACAAAAGGAACTATTTGAGATCGTCACTTTGGGCCCTGGGAAACTGGGATGGGCATTTTTCATAATTTTTTTTTTACATTTTAGAGACTAAAAGATTATTAATTTCCAAAAGCACTTACAGACGGGGTCTTGATATTCCTCTTTGTAGTAATTAAAGTTTATTTTTTCATGTGACGTGATCGAGTGTGAAACAAACAGAGAGGTTACTTAAAAAACATTTTTTCCAAGAGCAGCACTTTTACAGAGGAGATTCTTTTAACTGTTTCTTAAATATGTGTTGACATTTTACAGTTGCGTTCAACCTGTTAATCCATCCTTCTGTCCTGTGTTTGGTCTTCAGGCCGACGTTGTTGCGGGAACAACACTACCAATATCTCAAGAAGGGCTTACGTCACTTATCAGATGCTTATGAGGTACGGTATCACACTTCCAGCAAGCAGAAGAACACATGTTGAAACATCTGTTGCGGCCATTTAAAGAAGTATTTCACTGCTGGAAAGATGGCCCTTGCATAAAATTGTCTATGCAGCAGAAAGACATAAATATTTCAATTTGTGCCACATGACCAGAGAAAACAGAGGAAGGGCTTTGGTATTCCCTTTTGCTCAAAGGGGTTAGAAAACATACAACAGCCAGGATGCACTGCACCTAAAATGTGTTTTTCAAAACATTTTAGGTGAGAAAAAAACAAACAGGATACTGGTTCATATTTGTGCATATAGTTATTTCACTCACTTTCATTATTGCAGCTAAACAGTACACTAAAATACTGTATGTTTCTGCGTTATAGTTGAGAAATAGGCAGCACAGTAACAGAATCTTGGTTTGTAGTTTATCACCACTGCCTAGTTTAGACAGTTTGGTCAGAGTTTGGTGAAACGCTGCTCAATTAAGATCTGACTATAGTCTTTGTGTCTGTGGACCAAACCCAACACAATGCAGAACAACAGTCTGTAGTGGATAAACAGCCCTGAAACCCACCAGATGATGTGTTTTTGAGGATTTTTGTAAGTAGGGGCCTCTGGGTGCAGACAAAATGGAGAGAAGTCTACCGTTGTTCATTTGCATAAACTATATAAATAGAAACAATACCAACATTGTAGTGATACAAGCTGGTTTGAAAATATGCAAATGTCCTGTTTAAGTGCATGTGAAACCTAATGACACATATTGTAAAACCTAGAAGTGAAGTTCACCCAGAGGCTGTATTAGTTCCTGTGTGTCAGCTATAACCAGTGTAGACCTGAAGGACAGTCACACTCACTGCCTCTGGACGTGTGTCTGATTGGCTCGCCCTGCTTTAAATAGCAAAACCACTGTACTCACTTTGCAAAAAAATATGCTTGTCTGCTTTCGGGAAGGTCACCTCACCTGTGTGTGTGTTAGCTGTTCTCTACTTTGGAACAAGCATGTGTTTTCTGCCCGGCCTGCAGCTCCCTGTCAGACTGATTTGACTGCAGATTTGATCATTTCTTGGTTTCCTTTGAAGCCGCATTGACTTCAACGGTGCAGCAGTGTTGGAAAGAATTGGCAATGGAAATTCAAAGCTGAGTCACGATATTCTGTTATAAAAACAGTACAAAAGATTGTATTGTATTGTTTTTATCATAAGCACCATCACATGTTTACCAGCTAGTGGTCTGATATTTGTACATGTCAGCTCTGTTATTTTCCTCCTCTCTGTCTGTGTGTCCACTCTTCCTCTGGCCAACTGATCTCACCGGCTCTTTTACTGCTCTAATTGGTCATCTGATGCCCATCTGATCATGTGATGTGTGTGTGTGTGTGTGTCTCTGTGTGAGTAGTGTCTGGATGCTAGCAGACCGTGGCTTTGCTTCTGGATCCTTCACAGTCTGGAGTTACTAGAGGAGCCCATTCCTGCTGCTGTTGCCTCAGAGTGAGTCACGCAAACACACACACACACACACACACTTGGACTCTACAACTAAGCACTACCAAGGGGCATTAATGGAGCCAAATAAAGCCTGTGCGCTGCCAAGGACTTTTTATTATTTATTAGCATTAAATTAGTCTCCTAATTACTGTAGTAGAGCAAATGCTGTTCTAATTCCAAAGTTTGATAGATAATTAACTGTAGCAGGTCTAATTGCAACAGCAGTGGAAGCTGTAGTCGTTCTTTATCGTGTGCTGCAGTACATCTATTAATGCAAAATAATGCAAATGCCCTACACACATGAATTTGTACGACGCAATGTGTTTTTTTTATTTGATTAATTTATGGGCATTCAGCAGTGTTTCACTGTCCACCTGGTGTTAAATTCCCGACATCCCCAAAAACAACTGTATATTACAAATTATATCCAAATAAGATGACAGTCTGGCAAAATAGCCTCGCCTGCTCGCTCACCATTGTATCTGTTAGCATCTTAATGGGATGGAGACATCAGTGTAGCAATGTCTGGCTCCAAACTGGAGAATTTTAGTCTCACGTAGCGGTCAATGGCTGATCATTTTTGACATAAATCATAAATATGTTGCGCATGCAGTGTCGCAAAACGGTCACAAAACATTTGGTGACATTGCTGAAGTCTTACATCATTGCAGAACAGCCAATTCAAATAATAATGTTTGAATTTACATACAAGTTGATTTAATATCAAAAACAACACACGCGATCCTACTTACTACCAGGCTTTGGAGTCGCTCAGTGCAGCATACAACGCTTAATTTAGAACAAGATATTTTGTCAAATCTACTCGCGGACTACGACGGGGCTCTTGCGGACCACACTTGGAGGAAGGCTGGCCTAAAGGAACACACGTTAAACATGCTAAAGTGACAACATTTATTTCCAACAGATCACAAGATGTTAAAGATCCAGTGTGTGGGATTTAGTGACATCTAGCGGTGAGGCTGCAGGTTGCAACCAACTGAATACACCTCATCTCACCAAACCCTATTGTACAGGGTTTCTCAAACCTATTACTCAAGTAACATAACAAATTAAGAAGAAAAGCAAAACTTTCCTGTTTGAGCCAACCTTCTGTGGCCTCTCAAGAAAAAGATTTTTTTCGCTCTTCTCCTGACTGACTGTGGTAAGAGTTTGATTTAGCACCTGGCTCTGCTAGGGATAACACTCTCCTTCTGTTGATCTGATTTGTTGAAGTTAGCCCGTGATAGATGGTGTTGGATGGTTCGTTAAAATTCCAGCTGACAAAATCACTTGTTAAAGGAGCACTATGTAGTTTTGTAGAATACATTTTAATCAGAAAAGAAAGATCTTCATTGACTGATTTTTTTTTTTTTTTGTATTATTCCTAAACAAACTAAATAAACAAACTCTCTGCGTTTTAATGTTGAATAAACAAACTGACCGTAAAGGACAGCACAGTTTCAAACTGTTTTACTTTGTTTATGTGTGGCGGACCCTGCCACCTTTCTAGCTTCAAAACGGTTTTCTGGGGACCTTATTTTCCTCTGAGAACAGCTTGTTTATACAGTTATGGAAAAAATAGCTATTTCTGAGTTTGTATTATTACCTCATTAATATAGTAAATATTAAAATTCTGAGTTTGAATTTCTTCTCCCAAACTACATAGTGCCCTTTTTAAATACAATATTACAAAGAACATTGTCTTCTCTCCCAGACTCTAAAAATAAAGTCTGGCACTACAACTCAACTCAAGTTTTTTTTTTTTCAAATAATCCAAACTGAATAAATCCACAGAGACAGACAAAATGATTTAACTGCACATGCCTAGAAAACTGCTTATTCTCCTCCATTTTTCCTGTATAGCATTGAAACCAGTCAGTCATTTATTTCCCTTATTGTTTCCACATCAGCAACAATTAACCTTGATTTGTATCTGTAATCAAACACCGCACTAATCAATAATCATGATGTTGATGCAAAAAGCAGTGAAATAACGTTTAAACTCAAATGATCCTGACCAATCAACGAGTCTGATGGAAGTATTGCGGAGAATAGGCAGGTGTATTATGTTCGTGCAGCTGTAACTTCAGACAGTGTTGCTCTTATCGTCACCAAAATGCCACTCGATTAAATTACTGCCAGTCCAAAGTAACGCTGCAAACCCCGTAGCGAGTGGCAATGCCAGACTGCCAACCCACACTCTCATTATTACTGCGAGGGGTGCCAACTCACCGGCTGGCACTGCCCAGCGCCAGTGTGACGCTCGCACACGCACACACACACACACACGCACACACACACACACACACACACACACACACACACACACACAAGGCCCTTCAAGGATTTCTAACAATGCAACCTACAGCAGATTGCTCTCTCTGTCCCATGAAGTGTACACTGTTCTCAGGTCAGTATTGGCACCGGACCGGTTGGCCAAAGTTAATGTAGGTTTCTCTTCCAACTCAGTTGGCTTGAGTCACGCTCGCAGTTTTGTGATTTCTCTCCATGGCGGAGGATGAAGAGGACGTTGATGTGAGAAGCAGCTTTGTGCACGAAGGATGGAAAAGAACGGAAGCTGTGGTTGAGGAGGTCTCAGCTCGGTGCCACATCAGCAAGATGTCTGAGCCAGTGGTGCTCACTTTACAGCCTGCTGACTGTAGCTCTGAAATGCAGATGATTTGGTGGATTACGATTTCTGCTCTTGTTTGTGTGTAATGTGTAAGAGAATTGGTTTGTCCGAGTGAGGTTATTGGAAGAAAAGCGCTTGCATTTGTTTTAGTACACACTCCCACTGAAATCTGTCCTGTACAACCTCTGTGAGAAACTGAACTACAATTAAACATTGCATTGGGAATAACTCCTTTTTTTCCCCCCTCAACAGTGTGTGTCAGTTTCTGGCTCGCTGTCAGAGCCCAACGGGGGGTTTTGCTGGAGGACCAGGACAACACGCCCACCTCGCACCTACCTATGCTGCTGTCAACGCCCTCTGCATCATCGGCACAGAAGAAGCCTATAATGTTATAGACAGGTACGGTCTCTGTCTTGGACTACACAGAGTATAACTGTGGTGGTAAAACAAGATGATAACCACCTTTGTGTAACATTTCCTTTGTCAGGTGTAGTGAAGCCTGATAATGAGCGGATTTTGAACATACTGTGTAGTACAGACCTCCGGCTAACCCTAACCCAGCATCGATAATTCTGATTAAAACATACAAAGTTAATACGAACAGCTGGTAAAATAAATAGAGTGACTGCATACATTGATTGCTTTGGGTATAAAGGAATGCTGTAGACTTTATTGTTCACAGATGCATTTCCAGTAACAATTTAGATGAGGATAAAGGCTAGACAAGATGTTTGGTTCGTGTACCTTGAACGTGCTTGAAAAGTGCTTCAATTTTACTCTCAAAAAGATGTACGACTTCTGTTTTTAAAGCTGCACTCTCAACTTTAGCATAGTGTTCAGTGGCATAGAAAGACAGCTTTGATGTAGAGTGAACATTTTGTCCTCAGCAGTATTTTGAATCTACAAAACTCGAGACATTTTATCTTTTTTATAACTCAAGTCTCAAAAAAATCCCTTCAGATGCCAAGATCAGCAGTTTGTCATGGTGACATTGTCAGAGAGAGATAACTCAGGGTTAAACAATTTGCTATAGATGGTAGAATAAGAACAGCGCCTTGTGCTGTCTGAGTGAAAAAGATTTAGATTATAAAGTAGCTTAAACGAGCTTTTTTCCGTTGCATCAGTTTTAGGGAATAAAGTAATTATGAGCTGTGAAAGCTTTTAATCAGCTGAGCATTTAGAGTTAATATTTACATGATGTTTTAATCCTCAGTCCTGTGTTTATTCTGCATAGGGTTGAAGCTATAAATGTCTGTGTTGACTTTTTATCACTGCTTAATTAAATTTGAACCGTTCCCCCTCCCCCGTTCTTTCTCTCGCCTTATCTCCTTCCCTCAATCCATATCCTCTGCTCTCCTGCTCCTCTTCTCACCATATGTATCTGCTCTCCAGGGAGAAGCTGTTAGATTTCCTATGGTCAGTGAAGCAGCCAGACGGCTCGTTCGTGATGCACGTCGGAGGGGAAGTGGATGTCAGGTGAGAACCGGGAGAAGATGCTGCGTGCAGTGTGTGGCATTTGGTTTGTCGGCACCACACAATGAGATCCATAAAGCAACAAGATGAAAAACGCACATCACAGTTTCAATTAAGAGCATATTCGGTGTCTGCAGTGTTATTCATTATTGTGTATTTGTTGTGTGACAGATACATTTTAGTCGTTTCACCAAATAAGTGGGACATTTCTAAAAACGAGGCCTCTTTTTATCTCCCCTTTGTATTTTTTTGCTCTTTTTGTTCCCTTTCAGTGTTGATGGAAGAGAAATACCCACATCTCTCTTGCATAAGAGTGAATTCATTTTTTTGAGTTTCTCTGCGCGTGTGTGCGTGTCAGGTTTTCTCTCTTTGAATCTGCTATGTGGAGCAGCAGGGTTTTAATAAGCAGCTTTGAGGTATCGTCTCCTCTTTCAACAAAGAACCAAAAAAAGTCAAAGTAACTTTCTCGCTCTCAGAGGAGGCTGTTCTCAGTTGCCAACCAATTAATGTTCCAGCATCGTTATGTTTTATTAAACTCTTTTCCTCTCGCACGGGTGTGCTTATCTGTCGCTGTCCTGTGAACACCTCGCATCTCCAAAATGTCAACTGAACAGCCGTGTATTAATTCCTGATGTAATCCAGTGGATTTTTAAACGGGTTTATTGGCCTTAAGAAGCAAAAGGATTTGCTTTAACCCACTTTTCGTTTAGGATAAGTCTGGTGATATTCAATATTTTATTACCGTCAACAAATCCCTTGAAAAGACCAAAACTAACAATGAACTTATCCGACTAAAGCCGTCTGTTCCGTAGACCTATATTATCCATTAACACATGTTCCTTCATTGGCATGAACACGGCCATTGATGTGAGTCAGTCACACATACACCATCCTGCTGCTGCCAATACTCACCAGAGCAGTAAATGTGGATTAATCTGCAGCTAAAAATAGTGCATTTGTGCAGTCGGGGCTATTTACTCTTGTTTGAATCATGTTTGCTAAAGTGCCAAGCTGTTTTTGTAAAGAACTAAGCCTTAGAAAATGGAAAAAATTGTGGCCCCTGTTTTTAAAACATACATTTTCAGTATGAACAAATGGACTGAGTGCCACAAACAGGGTATGTAATATATTATAACATACACATAACATAGGTACACATGTTTACCATTTACTAGGCCCTTATTAGCATGAGTATTAGTAAGACCTATAAGATAACAGCTAATTTCACATAATATATTTTAAAGATGAGTCAATATCCTGTAGTTTATGCCCAACTGAGGGTGAAAAAGACTTATGATGGAGTGAGCAAAGACGATTTAATGTTCCAATGCTCTAATACGATTTGTCTTGTAGATTGTAGACCATCTTCTTCGTCTTTGTCTTCTTCTTCTTCTTTCTTCTTCTACCAACCTTAAAGGTCCACACCGCCATCTACTGCATTCTGTTACAAACCATATTTATGAAGTATTATTGAGGTAGAATATCTAGAGCTTATGGAGGGAAACTCTTAATGGTCCAGCAGTAGTAGAAAGTGGTCCTGCATTATTAAGTGTTTTAACATGACCAATAAAGCGCCAATATGCCACTAATATGTATGTTAATGAGCGACTACTTAACTGTTTCTGCCCTTAGCATGCGCATGTTCAGCACCACTCATGTTCAGTGTAATGATGATATGTCACTCAGACATGTCAGGCTTTGGCTGCACAGGTGATACTTGTTAGTGGGGTAACTCACTGCTGTTTCTGCTCTCTTTAGGGGAACTTGTTGATAATAATGATAAAGATAAATTAGTATGAGCCTCATACTAAGTCCAAGGTTCAAAGCTTTACAGTCTTTTAACAGCAGAGTAAATCTAAAGACAAAAAAGCCCTGACGAGCACTTCACAGTGTGACAGGCTAAAACACTAACTGGATGTTTATATTTGGTGTGCTGGCAGTCTAAAAATACGATGCTTTGGAAGATATCATGCAAGTGTAGGAGGAGACTTCCTGCTCGCCCACATCTGTGTTTTTTCCTTTTTATAGGAGCGCATATTGTGCAGCTTCTGTTGCATCGCTCACAAACATCCTCACACCAAAGCTGTTTGAGGACACGACCAACTGGATCCTCAGGTGCAACCCACCACCACCACCACTCTTATCGATTTAAGACCGTTTTGTGCCTCCATTTGTCCATAAACCAGAGAGTTTGTTTTATTGACCGTTTCCTCTGTCTCCAGCTGTCAGAACTGGGAGGGCGGCCTGAGCGGGGTGCCAGGTTTGGAGGCCCACGGTGGCTACACTTTCTGTGGCACAGCCGCCCTCGTCATCCTGGGGAAAGAACATATGCTGGATCTCAAAGCCTTGCTGGTGAGAAACCCTCATCTGACATTTTCACAATAACGGGCCCATTTCTCAGTTATTCAAAGAAAACAAAAAAAAGTACGAGAGTAACATAAAACACCCCCCCGCTCAGAATAACCTGAGGTTCAACTTGGGCTCGAGTTTAAGGACAAAGAAGATGCTATCAGCGTCGGTCACAACAGAGCCTTTGTGCTGGAGCAATATCCCTTTTATAGGCTGCTGAAGGGCCAAGCGGAAACACACGGCTGTGATAAAATAAGAATCAAATGTTGTAACCCAGAGCGAGATTTCATAAAGTCAAAGGTCTGATGATGTCTGTTGAAGACGCATGTTGGTACCAAATATCACAGTTTTTCTTTTTGCTTATTTTGTTGTTCATCAGTTTCCTTGAATTTGTTTTCAGCAACAGTTTCTGTCTCACAGAATCATTTTCAGGTGCAGCTCTGAGCGATACCGTGACATTTTTTCATTTTAGTTCTTTATGACACCACCCGGCTCAGTCTTCTGTCGTTTGACTTCTTCCACAGACATAACGGGTCAGAACATCAGCCTTGGGGCTTTAGTGTGGTTAGAGCTAAAGAGATGTGTTCAAGGACTCAAGGACTGCAGCAAAATAGATGAAACAACTTTTTCTCATATCTGTGGTGCTGTTTATTCACCAAGATTGTTCTGGTGCGAGTTGCCAAGTTTTGGAGGTATCTGCCGTAGAGATGTGTGTAGTGCCAGAAAATACACTTGAGAGATTAGATTTGCAACGCTAATCAATCGTCAGCTTTGAATTATTATTATAGGTTTGATTAATATTTGAAGAAAGAAAAGTCAGTATTCTCTGAATCCAGCCTCTTAATTGTGAATATATTTTGGTTTCTTTCCTCCTCTATGACAGTTAACTGGATATATTTGGGTTGTGAACAAAACAAGACATTTGAGATCGTCATCTTGGGCATTTTCTGACATTTTGTCCATGAGTTTCCTGGGTGGGTTACTGGGGATATGAATATAGGTGATACTTCTGGTGCTGGTAGAACTAGTGTGACAAAATATCATAACTGGTGCACTGGCTGCACTTTCAAGGCTTTAGAAGCGTAAGCTAAGTAGGCTAACAATAATAATAGTGTTAATAATATACACACGATTAAGTCGCTACCTTCATAAATGATTAATACGCTGTACCAATTTCTCTAAAAAAGAGGATTAGCGACCATGGAAAACAGTGTATAAATAGCACTAAGTCTCTGGAATTGCCTCTTTACTTTCTCTCTGAGCTTCAGGTCATCTGGAGAAGAAGAGATGGTGTGTGTCTCCAGCAGGCCTCCCTGCAGCATTTCTTTGACCTGTTATTTAAAGGAGAAACAAGTGTTCAGAGTCTGTTAGGCAACGTTTATAGTCATCACTCAGGATAGAGAAACACTTTATATTCAAAGTATCAAGGATGTAAAATGCTCCTCCGGCAACTGCCGTCATACCGTCACTATCATCCAGCATCTATTCAAATTCTGTGTTCATAAAGTCACATTTGCATGTGAAAACCAGTTTCTGTATATGCTAGTAGGCCGGTAAAACATCCCTCCTTCTTTAAACAACCGCACAGCCAAAGTTTCCCGTGTCCCTGTGTGTACCCTGGAGAACCTCTGCAAATATAGACTTCTGTCTGGGGGGGTGGAGGTGACAGGACGGTCTTCTGTGGTTCAGTTAAAGTTGGAAGTTGACACCAGGTCGAGAATATCCACAGCAGCAGGACTCACCTGCTGCACACTATCGCCTCTGTTCAGCTACCTGTCAGAGCAGTCGACACAAGTCCAATACTCACTTTCCATCTGCCGCTGATCGACATGTTTCACCATTTTCTGACATTTTACGGACCAAACAACAAATTGATTAATCAAGAAATAATCAATAGATGAACATAATCAACAATGAAAATAATCGTTTTCCTAATTTGCTGTCTTTTCTCCGTTTTATAGCATTTTAAATGAAATGTCTTTGGACCAAACGAGACATTTGAAGATGTTACCGTGGGGTTATGAAAAGCCCTGGCTTTCAAAGCAAGTGGACGCTAAAAATGTCTGTATTATAAGACACAACGATAAAGGATTTACAGTTTAGTTCTTTCTATTGAACAACCATTTTGTTTCCTGAACATTATGCGGTATTTGAGTGGGTGTGAACAAAAATGGCTTTTATGAAGTTGTCCTTTCTCGAGCGATGGAGGATGAGTCACACGCTATGAAACAGCCCCAGTTTTCATCCCCGAGAGAATGAGTTAATCAACATTCAGAAAAGATCCACGTTGCTGGCAGCGCTCAGATTTATGTGGCCTTGTTGTATTTATTACTCCGTATTGCTGAGGCTCCATATTCAAGGACGACAATTAACAATCCAGTGAAGAGCAGAGACATTTGTACAAACAAGTGAAGACAATGACGGCTTTTTAGAAAGCGCTGCCTGTCAGGTGCAGAGAAACTGTTTCCCACAGTGCAGCCTGGTCAATGACTGATCAGTCTGTCTGTCCTAATTAAATACAGACTCTCAGCAGCAGCACGCATGAAGCAGTTATCATGTAGATTTACTGATCAAAGATCTCGGTTCACGTCACATGACGGATCAGATTTCCTTCACGAGGAAAGAATGTCCTCGAACATTTGTGAAATAGTGATGGTTAAAGTCTCTCTACCATTTAAAACTTAGTCATTCTTACTCACATTGAACATGATGCACACTTATCAGCATGTTTCCTTTGTTTTTCCTTCTTCACTGGCTGACATTAACCCCTGAGCTAACACTAATAAGATAAACACTGTCCTCCCTCTTCCTCTGACAGATCAGACCCCAGCTGGTGTTAAACCCAATATTCCATAATTACTCAATCCAAGTCATCTACACTGGATCCGCACCAATTAACGGTTTCCATGGCAATGATATTGCAAATTCCCTCCCATTTTGACAATTTTAAGACGCCGCTTTCCTTCATTTCTTCTCCTGCGTCTCTGCCTCTGGTCCTGTGAGACCCTGAGGGGGTTTCAGAACTGCTCTGTCGCTGAGGAGGGTTTAACATCCTCCTTCTAATTAAAATCTAAACTGTGATGCCCTGTATGTCGTGTCAATGTTTCCTCACGGTATAGAAAGTGGTGTTGAATATTGATATTTTTCGAGGTATTGTGTCGCGGTTAGAAATTCCAGCACGGTGACAACACTAATGTGTGCTAAATGTGCGTTTGTCCTCCTCAGCGGTGGGTGGTCAGCAGACAGATGCGATTCGAAGGAGGCTTCCAGGGCCGCTGTAACAAACTGGTGGACGGCTGCTACTCTTTCTGGCAGGCTGGACTCCTGCCTCTACTCCACAGAGCCTTATTCAAAGAAGGTACTGTATCTTCAGTCATAGTAAAGGCCTGAGGTCAGGCATGTTGTCTAACGAAGTTTTCTTCATGAGTTGTAAAAACTGACCAGTTGGTGCACTTTTTTTTTCTACACAAAACTCCGATCACTGCTGTTTTTCTTACCCTTTTCTCTCTTGAAAGTTCACTTGGTATCATTTTTCTCCACTTACATGTGAGAAATTTCTTCAGCTTATGTCCTCGTGCATTTTAAAGCTCAATTTGCAGTTAACAAGACCTTCAAGCAGCGCTCAGAAAATGCATCATGCAATAAAAAGTAAAGAGAAACATGGGAGCAGAATTGCAACCTACCTTTTGTTTTTTTATTTAGTTTTTTCAGGAATACAAAAAATCAATCAATGGCTTCTCCCTCAAAACTACATAATGCACCTTTAACCTAGACTAGACTAGTATTTCTGGTGCCAACTAGCGAGAGTAGCAACCTTCAATCGACAAGAAAACAATGAGTCTTAAATGAGAGTTTTGAGTTTGACTGGACTGTTTGTGCAGGAGAGTCGGAGCTGAGCCGGCAGCGGTGGATGTTTGAGCAGCAGGCCTTGCAGGAGTACATCCTCCTGTGCTGTCAGAACCCAACAGGGGGCCTCCTGGATAAGCCTGGCAAGTCAGTTCCACACCATCTGGACACACTCTCTCACACACACACACACACACACACACACACACACACACACGTACATCACCCCACACATCAAGGCTGGCACACTCTACACAATCAAGTGTGATTCACTTTGCTGTACTCGTGCACATGAGTGTCTCGTGTTGTGTGTTCGTGTCCAGATCCAGAGATTTCTACCACACGTGTTACTGCCTGAGCGGCCTCTCCATCGCACAGCACTTTGGAAACATGGACCTCCATCATGAGATGATCCTCGGCAGGGAGGAGAACAGATTGGTAAGGGAAGACGGGTGGATTAATTAAAAAATGGATTACTACTCAGTAGTGTCTCCTAAAAGATGAGCATGACTCCTAAATGTGTTGTTTACTTTGCTACCAAACGCCACGATGGATCGGTTTTGATGGTTTAATTGGTGTTAGAGCGTCTACAGCAGTAATGTTTATCTGCAGGTCCTTGAAAATGAAAAGAAAAAAATTAAAGTAAATGAAATTAACTGAGCGCCTTTTTAAAAAAAGTCTCATCTTGGCTCATTTTGCCTCTGATGCACTTGAAGCCTTTAATGTTTCCACCATGTGGTAAATTATTAAACTGCCGGCTTCTTTTAATCTGCTAGTTTGCAGAAACATTTGCTGTGAATTCAGACAGTCAAGTGAGGAGGACGCTGTTCTTCATTCCTGCTCCTTTAAATGCATCACATGCTTTTATATCTTCAGCGTGACGGTCGAAGCTTTTATTTCCTGATCTCGTCTCACTTTGATGCAGATATAAAAGGAGAAGCAGTGACTGTTTGGTGGAGTTAAAGCAATCAAGATGTGGTTTTACTTAAAGATGTCAGTGACGGCGGCCGTGGTGTTGCTACTATTTCCTGTTTCCTGTTGTATTACTCACACTGACAGCTGGTTACAGTAAATCTGCCCATTGTGTCACGCATTTGCATATCACCTCTTCGCAGTGATGGAAGTACATTCAAGTACATGTTTGACGTACTTCCTTTTTCTACTACTTTAAACTTCCACTCCACTAAGTTTTGGAGTACTTTTTACCACATCTATCTGATAACTTTAGTTACTTTGCAGATTGCATGTTGCATCAGAGGCAAAGCGGCTTCATTTTATTTTATTGGCAAACAGTTTAAAGAAACACTGATACCGAAAAATGTGGAATATCGTATTCGATAACGAGCCAGTAAAACAACTGGTCGACCTACAGTATGCAGTATATACATACATTTAATTATATATCATTTACTTTTACTTCAGTACTATTCGTATGGGTGACTTTCACGTTTATTAAAGTCATATTTTTACATGATATCTTTAAGTATGACTTTTGAGTACCTTTTAAGCTTCAACACTGCCCCTGAGGTTATAATATATAATTCAGCAGCCAGCCAGTCACCCAACAGTGGGTTTGTTTTATGTATCTCTGTATGCAGGAGGTCAGAATCTAGGACTATTTTTATTTTTTTAAACAGAGGTAAGGATATAAATGATTAATTGATTAATCTGCGTTTTTATCTAATCAAAAATGTTGACAGGGAGGTACAAATGCATCAAGTATCCTGTTACAATTTTCAATGCTTGCTGATCCGATATTTCAAAATAAAATACAAAATACTGCTATGAGGAAAATGTATATTACAACATTTATAACAAAAATATCTAAATGCAATTTAGAGAAAACATGAATAAATCCATAAAATAGATATAAAACAAGAATATGTTCTCTTTTTTTGAGACATCATCAGTTAGATGTTGATTCAACTCTGGAAATTCCCGAGGCGTCATTTGTGGCCGTGTTGTGTTAGATTGAATTGCACTGTTTTCTCTGCCACCACAAGCTAGAGCTGACGAAATACAGAAGATTTTGGGGGGGGGGATTTTTCCAAGATACAACGTCCACTTAAACTCAACAAAACACAGCAAAGTGAAGACAAACCAAACAAAAATAAATACAAAGACAGCGTGCATTTAAATCACACTTCAAACAGATAAGCTCAACTCAATCTCAATATGTCATATCTGGCCAACACAAATGAAATTTGTTGCATATGCATTAACATGTGCATACATCTTATACAACAATCCTTTACAAGTTCATGACCAATCAATTAATTTTACTCTATGTGGCGTTATTGCCTTCTGGGAAAAAATAAAAATGTAAAACAAACCGTAGCCAGAATTCTTGAGCCAAGTTTAAGTACAAAGGTTTCGTTTTTATGAACTCAGTGCCAGTTAAATATCTCCCCTTATTGTTTCAAATTGAGTTAGTTTGTTCTTTTTAATAGCTATCATCTTTTCCATGTTCAAATAATACACATTTCTTCTTTCTTGGGGATTTCCAGTATCAGTTTCTTTAATACAATGAATGAAAAAAGAGTAATCCAACTGCGTGGATACTTTACTGTATCCTCCAACATATCTCAAATATACTAATTGATGAATTTGTGTGCCTCAATTTTATGTTTTTGGTTTCAGAAATACTGTTTGATAAAGATGGAAAATGCATTTCGGATACATTTAAATACAGTGCAGAAGTGTTAAAAGAAATGGATTCTTTCACTCTGAAGAAATCAATGAAGAGTCTCTGTGGACAGTGGAGTCAGGTTACAGTGTACTGTAATTGTTAAGACATACAGAATAGGTAAAAGTGAAACTGTATAGGAGTTAGATAAAGCTGTGATGCTGCTTCAAATGACTTCTTGTCCTCTTCTTTAGGCTCCAACTCATCCAGTTTACAACATCTGTCCAGAGAAGGTGGCTCAGGCACTGCAGCACTTCCTCCGGCTGCCTGTCCCCGACGTCAAGAAGCAGCCCGCTGCCTCTGCTGACGACAGACTGGAGAATCCCGCCTCCGCCTCCGGATCGGCAGACCATCAGTCCTAGTTAGTCCTCAGTGGAGACGTCACTGCGCGTGAACCTGCCAACTCTGGGAAAAGGACTCGAACCAGCAAACAGCGGTCAGGTCTGATGTAGACGAGCCCGAGAAGCGTTCGGAGGGTCGACCCTCAGTAGAAACGAGGGCTGGAGTTTAGGAGCAGTTTCTCCGAGTTAAAGGTCGACAGTCGTGTGTGGACAGCTTCGCATTCAGCTGAGTTTTTGCTTGCAATGCCTCTTGTTTTCATTCTCTGAAATAAAAGTGAAACTTTCTAAAGTAACAGTATGACGGAAGTTAATAAAACATTTTATAATGGTGTTGTGAGATGCTTTATAGCTATTTAATGACTGGTACACATTTCAGATGAATCATTGCTTGAATAGGTTCTGCTAAATAAAAAAAATCTACATAATTACTGGTATGTCCAGAAAACCCTGCACTGTAGCCTCTTACCATGACCGGTTGTAAAACATTCAGTGGAATTGTACTTAGCCGGTACTTAAAGTGCTGTAAGGAAATTGTGAAACTCCTCTGTGGACATTAATGGATTAAATGCCGCTGTTACTCTCCAGAGGAATTTCTTTGACATAACCGCTCCATTGAAATGAAACTTCAGTAAATATAAAAATTAAATCAGTAAATAATTGGTCATGAAACGGACTCGTGACTTCAGTATTTCTTAGATCCGCACTCTGCTCCTGCCTGAAAGCAGGAAATGAAGGACAATAAAACAAAAATCAGAAAAGACACAGTGTTCAGACTGAAAGTAGGCTGGCCGTTGCTCAGACGAAAACATCAGCTGGCCCAGTTTCTTGCCTCTAAATGGTTAAAAACCACCGGTGTAAGGGGCGAATTGTCACATGAAAGTACATTATGCCCTCAGTCGTTTTCTACACCTGCCTGCATCAGTGGAAACCAGAAAAACCTGTAGTCTTGTTTGTCTGCTGCACCACAAATCGCACATCCAGTCCTGAAAGCTCCTCTGCTGCAGTCAGAGAGGAGGAAGGTGACTGGAAATGTTGGTGTGGCGGCCAAATAAACGACAGGGAGCATGTTAAAGGATAAAATAGTTTATTTTATAGTCTCATAGTAAAGGTAGGCCTCAACTTGCAAGACAATTGTTGGCAGTATGTACAACATACTTGTAATTTCCATGGAATGGAATCGGACAAACAAAGACCTATTACACTAATTATATCCTCCTAAATGGAAATAAAATGGAAACAATATACATACACACACGTTTCCTAGACACGCAAAATGCTTCCTTTTTTTTTCCTTGGGGGATTCAGCAACATTGATTTTTACCGTGTAAAGCACAACACATCGACAAGGACTTAATTCGCTTCCTTGTACTGCAAAAGACGGGAGCTACCTTTGACATTCAATACCTATTTCATACCCTTAAGGAAAACTACATGTGACAAATTGGCATTTTCCCATATCTTGTGAGATTACTACAAAATGCATAACATACTTTTGAAACTTGAAAACATCCAATCAATGCTTTTTATAATATATAAAACGAGATGCCTAACGTATTCAGCCACCTAAAGTCATTCACTACTTCAAGCTAAAGGACAAAATACGATACAAGTTTAGGAATATTCTCCTTCAAAACATCAATTTCAACAAAGGAGTCATCTTTTCTTTTTTTCTTTTTTTAATCTTGTGTTTAACAAACGTGTCAGGCAGAAAACATCTGCAATCCAGTGGGCCTGAGGTGGGTATCACTTTAACATTTGCTTCAAAGCGTCTTCACATTCTTTAGTGGAAAAAAGTAAGCTACAAATGTTTTATTTTTTTTATTTTTAAAAAGGTAAACTTCTCCAGGACGATTTATCTAGGTGTGTGTGTGTAAATTCTAAACAGGTTTTTATCAAGAATAACAAAATAAACAAAAAGAAGAAACAAAAAAATATATAATATAGCAGTGCTTGGAGGAGTACGCCTGACACGCCCTTCTCCCCCAAAAACAACCCGGGGAGGAGGAGGGGCTTTATTGAGGGTACAAAAAAAGCATCAAGTCCTTAAGTAGCCAAGCTGCCTCTTTTTGGGTTTTGGATTGTTGGCGTTGCTAGGGGGGAAATACCAATGACGGAGAATCAAAGAAAAGAGAGAAAGAGAGGGATGGGAAGGGGGAAAAAACCTGAAGCTCTCTAGATGGATTGAAGCAGTCACCCTCCACCCTGCTGACTTCCTCCCTCCAGTTCGTGGAGATCGGGTGGGAAGAGAGACGATTGTGGCGGCGGTGTGTGGAGGTTTGAGGCATCATGAGTCTCCAGTGCGAGCCCACCCAGAGATGGAGGAGAGAGGACGGTGATGTGAGGGAGGCCGGGGGTGGTGGTCGTTATGAAGAGGGGAGGGGTGGATGAGCCTTGAGAGCTTTGAAGGCTGCGTTCCCTCTCGCCCTCCCTTGTGCCCGCCGCCTCGACCCTGGCCAGATTTGAACCGCTCGGCCCTCTAGCTGGCCTCCACGCGCAGCTTCTTCCTGTTGGGCGGCTCCTCTGCCTCAGACTCGGAGCTTGAGTCGGAGCCTCCGTCGAACGCCGACACGGCGCTGCCTTTGGGATTGGTGTACAGGCTGCTGTCAGATGACGAGTAGCTGGCCTGGAGTTGGGTGGAGCCCTTCACCTTCTCCAGAGCACGGACTGTGTGGGCACAACAAGAAACATGAACTGAGGAAGAGGGTTAGAAGATAAACAACAGGATTTTAAATTGATATTATAAGTGAGGCTGGGGACATGTTACAGGAAATGTGGATAACCAGAGAATCCAAAATGGAGGACACCAAGGTATTAGCTGTGATGCACCATCCATTTTTATATAACCCTGCTCTGCTGAGTGGGAAGCAACCTAAATAGAGATTTCCGCAAAGTCCTCCTTTGAATTTATTTCTAACTGGATGCTGCTTTACTATTAATCGCATAAAAGTTAATACAATTCTGTAGATAAACTAGCTTACACTACTCAAAATTTGTGAGGGATATTGGGTTTTGTGAATGTATTTGGTCCCAAAAAATAATGCAACACATTACATTTGACTTCTATTACATATCCATGCACCTGCATATAAGCACTGATATCACAATATCCCTAACTAATTTTGAGCAGTGTAGTGATAGAGTTAAACTCTGAGATGAAGATTCACTTGGAGTTTCCATTTCTGTGCTGCTGCGGTTGCAGAAACAGTTTGAATTTGAGATTAGGACATCATGTTCTATTCATCCACATGGTGCTTTATCTCACTACAACATCCAACCAAAACAGACACGGTGCTGAGTCCCAACTAATATCGGCAGGCAAAAACATCTGAATGCCCACAACTTCCCTAAACTGGTTCAGCTGTTCTCGATTCTTAAATCAAGTTCTAATGGGTTTAAATTTCATGTAGAGTTTCCCCAACCTGCAGATCAACACGACAGTGGGATGGTGTAAAATACCTTGCTGCTCCAGCAGTGCGTTCTGCCTCTTCAGGTCGTCGATATCCTGTTGGTGCGTGTGGTTTTTCCGCCTCATGTACTGGATGTACTCTGTGGCTTTGTCTAGGATTTGAGCTCGAGACGCCTGTTTGGTAGACTGCTGTTAGTGACACATGCAGAGATTGATGCAATGACGCTAGTATACAGTTCTTTTCATTCACATTTATTGCACAAAAAAAAAGTTCAAATCCTGTGTGATGCTACCGAGATCTAACAACTGCCAACAACTGCAGGAGGCTACAGGGAAATCTAGGACAACACTGGGTTTCTGCACAGCTTGCCTCCTCTTAACCTCTCAAAATCCTCTAGCACTTCAGTCTGACATCCACAGGCGAGGTCACAACCCTGACACATTACTGTCAGAGTGTTCGCCTGGATTACAGCAAAGAAAAGTACCACTATCTGACCAGCTGCTCCAAAACAATCAAGGATAACAGGCACTTACTTGGCAAACATTCACTACATCTTTAATTAATGGAGCCATTTGTCTCAGCTGTTCATTGACATAATATCAGCAGAATCAGTGACATCTGTACTGATATGGGCTGGGTATGCACAAGATTCTGTTTCCTGCAGTGTTTTAAAGCCTAAAACAAAGTCCACCTTATTCTATGTCTTAATGAAGCAAGACCTCAACTGATACAGAAATAGAGCTGAGACACTGATTATACCAATTAAATCTTCCAATTTTATTTCTCAGTGGTTTGGTCCACATAAACCAGAAAGAATGATATATGATGATATAATTCCCCAAAGCTTAAGCGGACATGTTCTCATAGCCAAAACCATAGACTGTAACAAAAATGTGTAGCCTCCAGGTCAGACAAGAGACACCAATGAGGAAGTCCGTGTCCTTGCTTCGACCCTTTCACAGTGTGTTCAGGTCAAACATAACATTTTGGTTCAGCATTCAGTTCTACTGAAAGATATTCTCAGGAGTCGGCTGTTCATCGCAAGGAAATTTCATTTTTTAAAAGCCAAAATTAACAGCCTGATTAATACCACAGTTAACGTGAATTATGGATGAACTTTTTCATAATGCACCTGCAGGTTGTACTCCATACACCTGTCGTAGCTGTGGTCGCTAGCAAGGAAGCTAGTCTTTTTGGACTTTTTTTGCAATGTAAGTTCAAATCTTCACCAACTAGATGTGGTCAAATTCTTAAAAAGTTCTTCAAATGAAGGCTTTGTGCTGAGATCTTGGTGATGCTATGATTTGTCATGCCGCCATCTTGAGGATCCCTCAAATTAAGGATGTATTTGCTCATCAAAATAGCACTAGCATTAGCTGATGACTACTGGTCACTTCTGGTTTCAAAAACCCAATATGGCCACAGTCAAAATGCTGAACTCAAGTCATTCACAAGCCAATGGGTGATGTCACTATGGCTACGTCCATTTCTTTTATACGGTCTTTGTCCAAAACCAAAAGATATTCACTGAGAAAACCAAAACCAGAACCAGGAGCACTTAACTGTTAAATAGGTGACTTAAATGACAAGTCAATGATAGAAACGGTTGCCAACTATTTTCAATGGATTTACGTCTCAGCTCTCGCTATTATATTTAATGTGTGTGATTACTGTTTAGACTGACATCTACCAAATAAACTGATCACAAGATGAGATGCATCAGACTTCCCTCTGAAAAATTAGCACACAATACTTTTCTGCTCCCTTACTCTGACAAATATAAACACATCATTGCACAAATTCCTTTCTTTTATTCAATACAAAATATCAAAGGGCTAAAGAATTAAAAATGTCATCATAAAGCAAGCACTTAACAAGGACTTTCCCTGAATACATTAGTATAAAACCTGGCAACAACTGATTCAAATGACAATCTGATCAAGAAAACAAAATAAGGAGTCTTTGACCAGGTATTCACTGCCAGCTTTTAGTACTTGGCAGTCAAGTAAACTCAATGCTACCGACACATTTCAGTCCGTACCAAAACAGCATGAGGTTTGGTAACCAGCCTCAATATTCTCTTCATATTCTGCTTCCTCTCCCAAGAAACCAAATTACAGCATATTGGCCCTAAAACAGAGCTATAATGGCAGTACGGTCCTGGGAGAGGAGCGGGGGGTGAGTGCTGAGACAGCTTTAACCCAACACGTCTTACAAATTACCACCAAACATCCCCTCACATCATCATCTCATAAACCCCCGCCCTTCACGCTGGGTGAACTGGTCTTTTAAGGGAAAATAACACAGTGTGCCCAGTTACTGAACCAGCTCCAAATGCTCTCAATGTCATGAATGTCAAAACAGGAAGAGAGCAACAAAATTTCCCCATAATAACTTCCTGACGCTGATCCAAGTATTTAGACTGCATCACTGTCTCGCTGCTGCCAATCTGCTTTCCTCCCTTTGACTGTTTCACTGACACACACACACTAAGCAAGTAAAGACATCTGCATCTGTACATCCTCTAGAAATCATTACAATTACCTCAAGCACAAAATCCCTAAATAACCTCACACAGAATATAATAAACTAGAAATATTATACTTAACCTTTTATCAAACACATGGCAAAGTACAAGTTCAAAGATTTCTTACATGAGCCGTTTGTGTGCCTGGGGGACCTGCAGGCTGAGCTTTACCAACCTTTTCTCCCTGCAGGGCGGGTACCGAGTCCCGGAGGCTGTGAAAGCTGTCTTTGATGTGGTCCCTACGTTTGCGCTCCAGCGCATTGTGGTGTGCCCGTTTGTCTGCCTGCAATGACAAGATTCACAAGGCCTTCAGCCTGGCAGCAGAGCAGCGTGAGTAGAGAGGACAGCGGGTGTCCAACCGTCCCTAGTCAACCTACACAAACCGCTCTGCTGCCAAGTCCCACACTGCTACAACAGGAACACCAGTGATTCAGTGAAATAATTATCATATATATAGAAAAAATTATTAGCATAAAATATAATAAAATACAAAAATATGGCCATCACAAGTTTCCTCAAACTCAAGTTGACATCTTCAACAGTCCAAAACCCAAAGATACTCATTCATAACCCAGTAATGTGGTATTTATGCTTCTGAAAGTATTTGCCGATACATTTTGTCTCGCGATCAATCAAATAATTGTTCCAGCTGCAGATGACACGACTTATCAGACCTTAACTCCTGCCTGTTTCAACAAAAGCTTCATCCATAATTTATTTATTCTAGCTTAGATTTCGGCAAGACTACATACAGAGAATTACATCAGTGTTTATGCTGTTTTATTTTTCATGCGGTTAAAATGCTCTTTAAATAAATATACAAATAATTATAAAATTTTCATGATCCTAGCATGGCGGGCAGAGTATAACTTTGCACAGGAAGTCAGTCAATTAAGGTATCTTGGGACCCTAGTACCATTTTCACCTAAGAACAAATCATTACCATACAGTATGTGCTTGCTTTGGTTTATGAGCCACCATTAAAGTTTCAGTTTTGGCCCTCCAAGGGAAACAAATAAACCTGGTCTACAAAATGTAGTCATCTTAAAAAAGTCTGATTTGAAAAATACAATTCCTTAAACATTTGGAAGAAACTGCAAATGATAAATACTCATTTTTTAGAAATAAATAATCTGTCATTTTACAAAATAGAAAGTACTTGGTTTGTGCATTTCTAATCTAATACAGTAATGACAGAAAAAGTCTACAAATTTTGCATCTGGAACTGGCTCTAAATTCATGTAATGAGAGACACTTGTGGATCAAACTGTCGTCACCGGCGTTTTCTGATTCTAGTTAAGAGCGATACTTCAGGTAAAGGGAAAAAGGTGCTTCTAGTCGCAGTGCTAAGAATTTTCTTAATCACACCAGAAACTAATCACATGTTCCTTCGGCTGACTGTGTGTGCTACAAATTTTATTAACACCTGTCTGATTTCTGGGATATATTACCGATAGTCAAACAGAACAAAAACTAACACCTAATTAATCAATTGTCTGAAATGTTATCATCCAAAAAGTCCCAACTGTGTAAAAGAGCTAATTTTAATTGCTGCTTTCTGTGGCCTTTTGGCCCTCCACTTAAATTACCATCCCCCTCCTCCAATCTGACCCCCCAAATGCCTTTCTGGCACCTCCCTTCTCTGCAGGAGCACCCAGGAGTGTCCGTTCAAATTCATGACCGGGTCAAAGTCAAAAAAACGTAAGTCATTCAGATCATGGGGTGAGATGGGGGCGGATGAGAACAGCAGATCCTGGGTGAGGACGACACTGACAGAATTAAGCAGGACCGGGACCAACAAAGACCCCATGAAATGTAGATTTATGACGGTACTTTTGTAGCTAACGCTTTAAGGTTTATGAGCAGAATTCAGTTTGATGCTGTGCAGGACTGTTGTTTAAGTTTAACTCACTGAACTCAAGACAAATTCATGGTTAATTTCAGGCATCACAACACCTCACACATAAGTTGCCAAGTCAATTAACTGGTTTTTAATAACACAATCCTCATTTTATACATCCCGAATTAACACACATCTAACAAGCTCAAAATACCAATCAAGCATTTGTATTCAAATTAGACTGTAAAGGCATAAGATGGCTGCCATCATCACATGACCAGATCCAGACAGTAGATCAGTTTGCAGCCTGTAGTTCAACCTGTTTTTAGGCCAAACCATCCCAGCCTCCAATCAAATCTGATTCTGTCCTAATCCACGCTGTCACCAGGCTGAGACATTAAGTCCAACACCCAATCAAAGCCCTCACAGCTCAACTGATCATCTCGCTTCATGCACCTCCAACAAAGCAAGGCCAGATTTGAATATTAGCAAAGAAATGGCACAGTGATGTGGTTACGACACGGCCTCGAGCAGATGGGAGACAAGGCGGAGACAAGTCATGTGATCCGGTGTCTTCTGACTCATCTTGTCCACAGATCAAAACCAAAGAAGCCACAAGTGAGACACACGCAAGACACACGCAGGTTAAGACAAGCCTTCAGCATGGCATATGTTGGGTGGGAGGAAACGACATATAAAGTGCGACTCAGTTACAAACATCTGGAACAAAAACAAGCTGGTAGTTTGCAATTTAATGCAACAAAACAAGAATTAAGCAGCCTAAATGTCACGTGATTGAAACTGGCACAACAAAAACCGCTCCATAAAAATTCACAGCATATTGATCACAGTCACCTGCCTTGTGTTTAGTCTGGCTGGCATGGTAACAGCTGCTCCTGTGGCCTGTTGCACAAAAGACAGAAACCAAGCAGGAGAGACGAATCCACCAGGACCATGTGCCTCCACTCCCTACATTAACCAAACATGTGACTGGTATGGATGGCATGTGCAATTACAAGTCTGGCTGCTGTTTTCAGATGCACGGTTTCAGTAAACGAAAGGGAGGTTTAGTCGGTACACGTGGCTGACTTCCTGTGCCCAGCTAAGACTGACGACACTGAAGAATTTGCTCCTCGTGTGACGATTTTTAAAATTTAAACCCCACCCCTCGTTTCAAATTTGTTCGCACTATATTAGCATCTACGTAGGCTCTCAGTTACAAACTAAGACTTGTTTTAAACACACTTCTTTCACCAGACATGGTACTTCATATCATTAATCATTGAGAGTTAATTAAGATCCAAGAATGTGTTTAAGCAGTACTCTCTGGAGCTGCTCTATATACAATTACATGGCAATTATGGACATCAAGTGCCCTGGGTGATTCAAATGAGCCCTTAGTAACTTGATATTTCTAAATCCCTACGAGGATAAAGCTACATGACATTTAAAATTTTTGTTTTTACAGAATCCGACTCTTTCTGCTCTCTCCAAAATGTATTTTTTCAGTGAAATACTGAAATCCAATTTCAGCAGTGTTTTACAGTGAAGGTGGTCCACATCTGTGTACTTTATTACTTTAAATTAAACATTAATTCCCGGGGAAGAGGGCAGACGTGCCATTTCACACACCAAATTCCACATACAGTATTTAACAGGTGTGTCTGCTGTTGAGTTCGTCATCCACGACTAAATGGATCACAAGGCGAGGCGCATCAGGAACTAGGTGGTTCACCCAAAAACAAAAAGGCTGACATGGATAAAAATCACGGTACTAGTGTGGTTAAAAACATCAGAATATCAATTCTGGATATTTGGAAAGATTTCAAGACACCACCATGTCACATGACCAGCACCATTCTTTATATAAGGTTATTTGATCATTTGATTAAAGGGGAACTGAGCCTTTTGTTTGTTCTGTTTTGCTATATAGATTAAAATATTCAATTCCCCATTTTATCTAGCTGTAGCGGTCCAATCGCTGTATTGTATATAAATGTAATTTTTATTTCTGTTGTACATTAATGTACGCCTTGCTTTGTTCTTTTTATATTAATGTATATGGATGTAATTTTATACATATCAATGCAATTAATGTTCATCATGTTAAGTGTAAACATCCGGCAGCAGCTAGTGGGGATCTTTTAAATAAACAATTAAAGAAACCTGATTATTCAGGGTACATCATGAGAATACAGACATTTAAAAATCAAGTATTGCCATTAGGAAATCCTTTTGATTGAATTGCAACATTGTGGACGGGGACCTTCTACTGAATTCGCAACTACAGATTATCTTCATCATCAATTAATCTGCCAAATGTTTAAGATATGCATTTTTACAAAATTGTGAAAAATGCTCACAACTTCACAGAGCAAAGTGCCGCCTTCAACCACAAGTCTGAAAAGAATAAAGCTGCAAATTGTTACATTTAAGTAACTAAAACCTCAAATGTTTGACATTTTTGCTTTGAAATAAAAACAGACAACTTTATGGGCATCTCATTTTGAGGTTAAGAACAAACTGAGCTACACGCTGTTTGACTTGTGACCTGTCCTGTGAAAGTTCACTGACATCAAACCACCTTCACAAGTACTGCTAGTTGAACTGTGACATGTCCTGGTGCCTTATTAGCTATATGCTATCTGAGTTGCTGGACACCATGAAAAACAGGTGTCCAATTACCTCCATGCAGTCATTATCAGTTCATCATAAAACTGATACCTCCATGAGGACACCACGCCAGCTGAGCGGCTCCTTCCATGCTATTCATACCTGACCACGACATGTTACATAACTGCTCCAGGTACCGAGTGCAAGAGCTGGTAGCTGCCGCTCCCTGGCTAATGATGGTTGTCTCACATTCTCTGCATGAAAGGCTACACTTCTGTCAGGCCGGTGGAGTCGGGGAAAACCTTCTTTGCTCTAATAACAGTGGAAACACTAGTAAACCAAAAGCTCAATGTAGTAGTTTATAACTCACAAGTTGGGTTAGGGTTAGCTTGATGTATTTAATGAGTGTGTGGTGTCTTCTGTTTTTTGTTGAACCCATCGAGACAAATTCCAATCAATTATGTTGATATAGCAACAAAATACTGAATCTTCAATCTTATTTAAATGCTAACAGAGAAAAGTAGCCAGACATCACATTTGAGAATCTAAACTAGTGAAGTTCTGTCACTCTTGTCAAATCACTTTTTCTGAATTAATGTCGATACATTTTCTGTCAAGTCAAGTCTGACGTGTGACATAGCATACTAAACCCTCTAGAGGTTGGTGCAAACTTTGTGTACAGACAGTCAATTTCTTATCTCAATGACTACAACTTATCTACAGACAACAGACGCACTATCTAGTGCATCTCACTGTATACAACATTTGAAAAAGATTTAAGATTTCTATGTCTGTACTGGCTGAGTAAAATGTTGTTTTTAGATCAAAATCGCACTTTGAAAACTGCATTTTTTGATGCAGTTGCATAACTGCCGTTGGTGTAACATGCTGTAGCAAGTGAAGGTTTAAGCTAGCTGTGGGGCAATATTAAAATTTCATGTCTCGATTATCCTGTTCAACATAACTGCGATTCACGATATTATCCCAATAAGCATCAAAATAGCCTTAAAACTTGTACTTAAACATCTGGTATCACTTTATCCTTAAGTGCATATAAACTTTTTAATGCACCACAGAGAGGACATGGACATTTTGTGGCGAAAAACAAACAGAGTAAAGGATAAATAAATGATGGTAACCTCTTCTCTCTGTTGTTTTTTAGTTTAGTATTTACACACATCTGATTAACTTGTTTTTGTGGGGGATACAATGTGCCAGCCATGGTGACAGGCGTCGAGAATAGGGGTTGACCGATGTGGCTTTTTCAGGTCCGATATTGATAATTAGAGCTCAAGCACACTGAAAAATGAGAGTTGGCACCAATATTCATTTGTAGTTTATCAACATATAATTTACTCGAGTACTGGTCTTAAGTACTATTTTGAGGTACTTTCCTTGAGTACTTCCTTTTTCTGCTACTTTATACTTCTACTAATTATACCTCTCCACCACATTTATTTGATAAATTTAGTTACCAGTTACTCTGCTGATTGAGATTATTCAATGTTTACAGGCTATCACTTGTGACACGTTACCAATCAGATATTGTTGTAGGCGGGACGTTGTGTCAGAGCATGTTGCATCAGAGCAAAATTAGCACATTTTTAAATTAGTTTATTTTATCTGCGATCTGACAGAAAAATTAGAAACCAATAATCGGAAAAAATACTGCATATTGGCTCAAAATTATCCATCTAGCCCTTATTAGGACATTCAAAATAGATCAGGAAATCCAGATAGGACTGTACATCAGTGAGTAAGACACCTTTTCAAGACATTAATATGAGGAGAATCATGATTATCTCGATCAACTGTTTGTGAGTTTCTGTCCCTGGTTGTGCATTTGCAGACAAGGCGACATTCTGACTCACATTCACAAGTTGATTCAGTAAACTTGATCACTTTTATTGCTATTTTTTTTACATTTTGCAATATTTTAAACTTATTTTGCTTTATCTTACACTCATGTTTGCGCAACAACAACACACCAGTGTTGCCTTTTAATTATGTAATTATATCCGTGTCCCATGTTCATACATGTATAGATAGTATATACACATTAACCTTATCCCTGCTGTCTGTATTTTTATTCTGCATACTTATTGTATTATTATTGCCGTATACATTTTATTTACTAGTCACTAGTTATCGTGTCTGTAGTCTCGAAGCGAACGATTTTCACACGTGTTTACTTGAACAACATGACTTGAGCGACATTTAATATCTTGAATCTTGACTCATCCTCTACTCATTCCAGATATGCAAAGATGGGAGAAACTGTTTGACTCTGGGGGCACAAACAGCTACCAGGACATACATATTCATACCCGTAGCTTTCAAATTGGCTCAGATTAAGTGAGCTAAATTCGGGTTTCGGTCTCTCGTGTGGCTCTGCAATCAAGGCAATAAACCAAGATAAGGAGAGGAAGGTTTGAGGTTGATCTAAGTTTCCCAGCTTATTATCACTAATGCATATCTAAAATGTAACACGCATGTTTTCTTTCCGTCTTTATGCGTTTCAATGATCTGACAGGAGGTGAGGCGTCGAGCCGTGCAGCCTGTGCATCAACCCAAGTCGTGCACAGGGTGTTTTTCTCGCCGGTATGCGATGCAGCTATACGTCATTCATTTAGGCTGCCAGCCCTTTAGTGGCCTGTAGAGAGAAGATGGCTCTAATCACTGGCTGCAACACAGGAAAAACATCCCGCAGCACCCCTTCCTGACACGAAGGGCTCGTCCGAGGTGCAGGCGCGGCACATGCAACAGCCTCTCTAAACCCTTTTCCCTCTGCAAATGTTACAAATAAAATAAAACGGTGGCTCTTACGGGATGACCTACATGTGTTATTTGCAAACCGGATCACGAGCGGGATCCCCGCGGTGTGGAGTGAACCGCCGGGGGGGGGGAGAAAAAACACGACTCGGAGCGGCCGCAGCCGAGCACGGAAAGCTTTGTGTTTACCGGAAAAAATAACAAACATGCAACAAAACAGCCATTGTAGCTGGATAAAGCTTTGGTCTAAATATAGATGTCGTGTCAACGTCTCCCTATGGCCGCGAACACACAGGATGGGGGATACCCTGCAGTGCACTACTAACGCTGATGCCGAGGAACAATCGCAGCCTTATAGGAAATACACTACGATTCAACGCTACTGAGCATTACGTGCAGCACATTTAAGTCTACAAACAATAATATAGCTGTTCCACAAGGAAGAGAGCAGCAGTTTGACATTCTCGTTCAACCTCCACAGTATGTAAACCTTACCAATCGATTAAATACCAAAACAAAAAAAATGTAATAAATAAATCAACTTTGCAGCAGTGGGCAAAACATTTCTCGACATTGGACACAATCCCCCCAGCATTACGCACCACATTGTGATATCTCGGTGAGTCTTCCTGCAAAGAAACAGAACAAAAAGTACAATTGTAGCCATAATTGTTCAGCAAATCTTACTGTTTCGCTGAGGTCACTAGAAAGTGAAATAATTTAGCAGATTCACAAAAGCTCTTAAGCAAAAAAAAAAGAAATTTTAAAAAAGACAGAAAAAGGGCTAGTGTTGCTTATCAATTAACAAGAAGAATCCCGATAAGAAATACTTATCAAGCAGAGAAGCAAAACTAGCCAGCTTATTGGTAGCTAACGCTAGCTGAGCCGCTAGTTCAGCTAAATCGCCAGCTAGCAAAATAACATCGTTAAAAGGCGAAAAGTGGTCATACTCACGTCACTATCGACTTCGATATCATCGTTATCGCTCATTCTTCGATAAAATAGGCTAGTTTAAAGGGACGGGAGGCTAAAAAAACAACATGAATCAGTTTAGCACCGAGCGGCGCTCCGACAGACAGACAGCTAAATGCTCACGTTCTGTTTGGACAGAACCGAGGTGGACTCTACCGTCTCCACGTGACTACGCTACACACACTTAACTACCGCCGCGCAGTACGCATGCGCAGGATCCCAGGGGCTTATGGGAAGTGGAGTTGCTCGGGCGTTTTTACAGCGTACCTTTAAAAAACGGACATTACCGAAGGCTTTTTAAGGTGAACATATTCAAAAACAGATATTAAACAGGCGATGGACTGTTACAACACCACTAAGTTGCTTTGATAACATAAAAATAGGAAGCATGTTTTTTATTCTTGAACTACACTCTCCAGGGGTCATTTGGCTTGCTCGCGACGTCACAGCGTCTCTTCGCTTCAGAAGCATTGTGGGAATTGTAGTTGGGGCGATATTTGTATGTCAGAGGAGCTAAACAGGGCCATGGCTGAGACACGTGGATTTTTAAGAACACACTCAAGAAAGACAACTGACACACACACACACACACTCACACACACACTCACGTCCTGTTATTACAGCAGCCTACAAATATGCACGAATCAGCTGATTCTTCCTTTTTGTCACTAAAAATGCAGCCTTATTTCCTGATTTTCATTTTTATTTATTTCTTTGTTTATATTCTTTTCACTCACAGCCTATATCATTACAGCTGTATATCTAAAATAACATCTGTTGAGCTGACACAAAACACATTTTATTTGCCATTTTTTAAAGAATCAATTCATCATTTAAGTAATTCTCCAAGCAAAATGGTGAATAGTCATTATATTCATTAGTTCCAGCTACTAAAATGTGAATATAACGTGTTTTTTTCCCTTTTTTTATAAGACTGATGTGATATTGAACTGAATGTTTTTGGTTGGCTGTACAAAACAACTGCTTTGGGATATTTTTATGTACGGCACTCAAAATTAGTTGGGGATATTGGGATATGGGTGAATGGATATGCAATAAAAGTCAAATGAAATGTTTCACATTATTTTTGGGGACTAAAGATATTCACAAAACACAAAATAAAATTCAGATATGTCACAAAAAAGACAATAAAGTGAAACACTAAAAAATATCTAATAACTAATGATGAATAGTCCATTTCATTTACTATTCACTAATATTTAATTGAAGAGACAATTAATCCAGTAAATGATCACAGTCTTATTGAAAATTGTAGCCCTAAAAATCTGACATACAGCCATTTTGATGCAGAACTCGTATTGCATTTCCCACAACGCAGTCCTTTGAGTTCATGTTGTATACATGTAATGGTGGGAAAAGATGTTATGCAGTGTGGGGGCTGATCTCACAACAAATTGCGAATAATCTGCACTGGTGCTTCCTTTTTCACAAAATTGTGCTGTAGATAAGGAGCTTACACTGGATTATTTTGCAACAGTGGGTCAGTGAATGTGTAAAAAAAAAAAAAAAAAAAAAGCCTGGAGCAGACTCATCCATTCACCCAACAGGTCAAGAGGCCACAGCAGCTGTGGGCGACACCCTGCTCTCCATCACCTTCCCTACAGACACGGGGCTTTAGACCTGTACTGACCTTGATTCAACCATTTTTTCCTCTACCATCTAGCCAATCTGCATCATCCCACTTCCTGTTAGACCTCTATGTCTTGTCCTAATGGCAATTTCAACCCCTATCTACCATTTTATAGAATCATAATGCATGTCCTGCAGCAGCAGAGCCAAACAGGGTCATATGGTGCGTAACACTATAGCCCTAAGTAAAGGATGACCACACAATAAGGCCAGCCTTTAATAATGCATCCGCTGCAGTGAAGCCTCTCTGTCTTCATGGATGACAGCAAGAAAGCACATAGCTATATTTGTGTGCTACAATCACATTTAAATTTCCTCGAGGGATGGGTAATGTTACCGAAAAAATATGATAATGAGGCAGAGCTCACAGAGATTTTTCACATCTGCCTTATTCTTGCCACACCCTTAACGCTATCCCCCCAGGCCTGAGCTGACTTATGAAGTGTTTCAGCACCATTTCAGCCCATAATATTCAAGCTGAGACATTGATTAGCTGTGGCTGGGACTGGAGGAGGGACAAGTAGTAAAACATCCAGGTATGTGAAGCACTGGGCTGTAATTATAGCTAAAGAGAGAGAGCTGATCAGCTCAGGCCAAGCCTCCCTCCCCTCCCCCTATGTCCTCACAGGGCCGGCCTGTTAAACCATTAAAATGTCCTCCTTTTGTCCCCTTCCAGGGTACTGCAGACTACACTGGAACGGCCCCAGTATGCAGTCACCATAAGAGATTTTTTTTTTGTTCTTGCCATTGTTGTCAGTGCATGACTTGTGAAAGGGAGAGGAGGGGGTTGCACTGTCAGATATACCATCAGATTAAGGGTAGACACACATGAAGTGCCTTGAATGAGCATGATGCGGTTTCGAATGCAGTTTTTGTGCGTGTGCATGTTAACATTTGAAAACACTACACATCATTCATAAGCAGAATGATCTACAGTAATGTGACTCACAAGTGATTCAAATATTTGGAGTAATGATCTCATTATTAATAATAATCATTTTTGGATGACCTAAGGATTGGTGAGGATGAGGTGAAAACTACAATACACTATCTATATATTTACAGTATAAAGTATATTCTCAGCTAGGGGAGTTGCTATAGAACGATAATGACAACAACCATGATATTTGAAATAAATTAAATTGGTATTGTGTCAATAATACACATACGATAACATTGGGTACACAACCTCTGACATCATTTCTGATTCTATCCGTTCCCATGTTGTCATAGTAGGTTGCGGTAAAGCACCTTAAACGCTACCCGCCTTAAAACGCAAAAGAACATTAAGTGTAATTGTTCTTTTTGTGCACTTTTGTACAGTTATGAATAAAAATAGTCTCTCCACCTCCCTGCACATTTTGAGTGTAATTCATTTGCCAAAAAAGAGAGAAAACACACAATAAAGTTAAAGGGGCACTATGTCGTTTTGGAGAAGAAATTCAGGTTTGATCTGAATAAGTCACTGACTGTATTACGTGATAAAGACCAATTTATTTTTAAAAGCATCAATGGTTAAATTCAGTGATGAACATTTACAATGTTGTGACATGGTGATAAATGATATCACCGTCCTGTGGGAGTTTAGATGAGCCAAACATTAAAATGATTGGATCCATCTCAATATCTCTTATATAGTTTTAATAGATATATATTTGTATATATACATAGAGAGAGTTTTAGTAGTAGTATAGTTTTTAATAGTAAAGTGATACAATACAAATATCAGCAGTTAAGACACAACATAATGAATACCACAAAACAAAAGTAGACACAAATACAAGATCAAAAATACAATAAACGTAATAGCAGTAATCACAACCAGTAAAGTGTTTTATTTATTTTAGTTGGACTTTATTATATGTGCTAAGAGGTTTTTTTTGTATGTCTGAGGGAGGAATGGTTAAGAGTCACAAGTATGGGGGAATCGTCTCTCCAGTGGCACGGTGGATTGTAAATGCTGTGAATCTGTAGTGTCGCTCAGCCTTTTTCTGGTGATTTTAGATTTCAAAGACCTGCCTGCTTTAAGAACACTACTGATGACGTGTTGTTGCATCAGTGCCGGACTAGTTTACTTCAACTAATCTTTATTCCATTGTCTCAGCGGAGGATGACACACCAAGAAATGATTGTCTCACAGGGGCAGAGACCTATTTATACACTAAACTTCATGACTCATCATGATCATTCACAGACAAGTCTATCAGAATACAGTCAGTGTCAGATTTCCACTATGGATGCTTTTTCTCATTGCATGAAGATGCAATATTTTCCAAACACCCATTTTCAAATCCGTCAGCCATATTCAATGCTCAGATTTCTTTCTATATGGAGAACAAATGTTATGTTGGTCTACTGCAGTTATTTCCAACATTTTATTTCTGGCTGATGTATCCCCAAAAGCACCCCCAAAGTACTTGTGTATTCCAGTCCACTAGATCTGGACTTTTATAAGGATCTGCATCAAGCTGTACTCACTCATAGATACCAGTCGCCCTGATAAAGGCAGATATTTTTCATTGTTCCCTGAGTAATTAACGAAAATGTCATTCCTGGATCCGTTCCTTCATCTGGATCCGCACCAAAAGTTAATGGGGTCTATTCTGGGCTGAGACCCATCATCCATTCAAGTTTCGTGGAAATCTGTTTTGTAGTTTTTGTGTAATTCTGCTGACAAACCAACAAACCAACAAATGGACATGGGTGAAAACATAATCTTCTTGGCGGAGGTAACAAAAAGACTTTTATTAACAGTGTTGAGCATCTATAAACTGTTAAGACGTTTCTTACAAGTGCTTAAAAACGTCTTACAATCTAACAATAAATGTGTTTACTACACTATGATTAACACTTATATAGTCTTATTAATATAAATAAGCATTTTATAAGGACTTTTAAAGGCTGTTTACAAGGACACTTATTACAAGGACATATACTACTGTAGATCAGTATAGATCAGCCAAACAACAATTTTTAATCCTTTAATTTAGTTTATTTTCCTCCTCTCAAATTAGCTGAGCTGCTCCACAATCTTTTCATACACAAAAAAGTACTTCTATCAGGGAACCGCTGATCGAATTGATTTACCTTTATCTTAGCTGTGTCTCATAACCATGTTGAATGCATTAAGCAGGCGCTTCTCTCGGGCTGGCACAGAGCTACATGCGCGAGGAGTTTCTTCTGCAGAGGGATTTGCAGAAACAGCGGAATTGTCCGGCAAATGAAAGCTATCAGGAATCTTGGCTCGAGCTTTAGAGCAACAATCTGTGAACTGCACGTAATTTGTGATCATGTGCGGCAGAGTTTGTACTTGGCAAAAGCTAATCTGCTCGCTAGCCAGAATGCTGTCGCCAACGAGCCTGATGATAACATCACACGTTCTCTGAGAAGTAAAGCAACGCTGTAGAGTCCAAATGAGCAAATGATCCATTTGTTTTTAATGCTCTCCTCTTGACAACTTCTGAGGCCATTTTTTGGCAGGAAAGGGGCACTGAAAGTAGACTACCTGTATGTAAAACATGACACATAAACTGGCGTTTAAGCCTTTCTGTTGGTTAAACAGCAGTAAAAAAAACAACTGCTGTATGGTTGTTCCATCCAACACTTTTCTAATGTGAAATTCAATGAACATTTTAGCCTCTTGGGGCTGCTAACAGTGCTCAAGATTTTTATATTTGACTAAGAAAAGGGCCTTCTAAGATTTTAGTTTTCAAAACAAAGCTGTCGCAGTTTAAAGGAGCACTATGTAGTTTTCAGGAAGACATTTTTATCAGAAGAGAAAGATCTTCATTGACTGATTTTTTTTTTATGCCAAACAAACTAAATAAACAAACTCTACTTTGTTTTCATGACTGAATAAACAAACCGACCTTGAAGGACACACAGTTTCATACTGTTTTACTTTGTTTATATGTGGCAGACCCTGCCACCTTTCTAGCTTCAAACAGTGTTCAGGGGACCTTATTTTTCTCTGAGAACATCTTGTTCATTTATGAAAAAAAATCTGAGATTGTATAAAATAATTAAATTCTGAGTTGAAATTTTTTCTCCAAAACTACATAGTGCCCCTTTAAAGGTCCAACGTGTATGTTTAGCGGCATCTAGTGACAAACGCTAAGAATGCAAACATTTAGAAAGTCCCTCTCCTGAGCCAGTGTTTAAATTGAACATGGCTGTAAAACATGGAAGGGGACCATGAATATAACTGCCCTAAATCCCACACACTGGACCTTTCAATTGCAGCAAATAAGGACAGACGACGTGAGTTTTACTCTCACAGGACAAAGCTTATAATTAAGATATTCTTCTCTTCCTCTCTATGACTCATTGTGGTCACTACAAAACAAGTCACAGAAAGCCTTCAGAGAGCTTTGGGGAATATTCACAGGATCTTCCTCCTCCAGAATGTCTTGCAGATGTCCGTTCTTTCCGCCACAAACTTACCCGAGAGAGGATTGTGTCAACACTTTAAAAATATCTAAATTTTTTTTTAGAAAGACTGCGAAAAGATAAAATGAGTTACAGAGCTGCATTGTGTCCTTAATTCAAAATCAATGCCGACAAGAGCTGTGTCAGAAATAACAGACGTATTTGTCAAAGAGTATCTTTTATTCACCTTTCTCTCCTCTCTCATGTGTCACTTAGGCTGCAGAAGTCAACTGTGCACTAGATGGCAGCTCTGTACAACCATCAGCCGTCATGTGTCATTCGTTACTGACAGTAAAGAGACTGACAGCACATAAGGAGTTGATTATTTTCAGAGAGAAGAGGGAAAGAAGAGCAGAGGAAGCTCTGGCCCAACAGGTAGCAAAAATTTACCTGCAGCTGCAGACAAATCAGTTTTACACTTCAAGCAGGGAGAAGTGTTTGTTTACTGGGAATCCACCTGGGAGCTCTTGCTGCTGTTTTCTACAAGCTGACCTCTGAGAATAAGTGTGCAATTCTCACCTTCAGAACAGTCAAGCAGTAAGTAACTAGTGGTGTTCTAGTACTTTTTCTTTTTGCACGTGTGTGAGAAATCCTGCGAAGGTAACTTGTCTGCACACAGCTTGTGAGCATGCCAGTAGGGAGGATGTGGTTGTCAGCTCTGGAGATGGAGGCTCACTTGGAGAGTGAGGTTTGAGAGAAAAAAGGCAAAAGCAGGGTGTCTTTATCAAATTAGCCAGATTTAAGTGACTTCCTGCAGATATATACACGTTTACTGTCAGTCAACAGTTTCTGAATGTCTTACATGTCAGCAGGGGTGCAGGGCACGTTAATGTTAGCTAGCTATAAACTGCAATTTTCTTGCATGCAGTGCTGTATCCAGGATTTTATAAATACTGACATCATACTAAATAAAGGAATTAGAAAATCTTGTTATTAAAATAATCTTGAGCAGCATGATGACCCAGAAGAGACTGATTTCTCTCTCCTGTATATATGACTTATTTAACATATGGATGCCAGTTAAAGTAATTATGAGTTTAGTGTTGACATTTCATCTCATGACTTTTGAATCTCAATTTTCACTTTTTAATCTCATAACTATGATTGAATTATTAATTATGACATCCCATTAATAAACTTACATTTCTGTGTCCAGCTACATTAAAATGTTTTACTAAATACTTGTATAATGCTGATAAATGATAAATAGGGGGACTTAAAGTTGTAGCCATGTTGCCTTTTCTCTGCCAGTCAGCATCCTGTATGTGCTGAAAACATAAATATACAGGTAGTACTGTATCAACTGTATGAATAAACATACGTTGTGTTTTCTGCTGCAGGTGCCGAGAGTAAAGGTGAAATTACTCTACCTTGAAAATTAGGTGACAGGTTCACAAGACCATATAATGTGAATTATGAACTAGACTCTGAACTTGCGCTCCTCATGTTCGCTCATGGTAACCACTGCTTATCAACACAACATGTGTACTTGTTGAGAAGCAACAGACACTTCGCTGTAACAGTGACACAGCAGAAGTATTTATTGACACAATTATTGTGGTCAAAGGTTTACATACACTTGTAAAGAACATGTATATGATGGCAGTCTTTGTTTCAGTGATTTCTACTGCCCTCATTGTTCTGTGATGGAACGAGTTGAACAATAATGAATTTATCAAAGGTCTTCTAAAAATGTGAAAATGTGAAATCTGACTGTGACCAAATCAAAATCAAACCATTGTTGTTACCAAGGACGTGGGAAGTAAAGGTGCTGATGGGGCTGAAGCACCCCCAAAATGACGCATTATAAAAACCATCAACTGATAAAAAAAAATGCATATAAAATATGCACTTCGATGCTCTATAGGCAAATGGACATTACGATTTTAACACAAAGAACTAAATGGTCTAAGTATAACTTCAGCCGAATTTACAAGAAGGCCAAAATAATTAAGAATTTGTCATAGACTATTTTCCACAGAGTTTATAAAGCTGCTCTTAACTCATCAACTCTCAAAATTGAGTAATTTTATAAGGGAGTCTGGGGACTTTCCTCTCCCTCGTCATCTCTGTGCTGTTGTTGACTGTAGTTGCTGCGGCTGCTCTGACCTTTAATATGTTGGTGTTCAGGTTCACTCTGTAGTGTAAAACATTTTCACATTATTGTAAATTATTGACCATTCAAATGAAGACAGGAAACATGACTGACGCTCAACATTTACAATAACATCATTATACAGACTGATCCCTCAGCACCCCCAGCTGTGACTGACGTCCCACTTCCCTTGTTGTTACATTTGTGGATATATTTCAAGCACAAAATCAAATTTCTTACTTTGTGTCATCAACCTAGTACGTGCTGCTCCAACATGGCATCCACCACGGACTCCACAGCAGATCTACTCTCTGATCCAGATTCATGGCTCAATGAAAGCTTCTGGTTCAACTCGACGGCTGCGAACACCAGCTCAGTTTACACGCCTCTGATGTCGCCAGTAATCAACAAAACCATCAACATATCTTTGATCATTGTCTTAACCATCACCATGGTTTCAATGGGATGCACCATGGAGGTGTCCAAGATCAAGGTGACTTCAGGTGATATCCACTAGTTTAAGTACATCATCTGTGTTTATATAGTAGGTCTTCACCTTCTTTGTAAGATTTCTGTGCCAATACATCTTTTTTTCTTCTTTGCAGCATCACATAATGAAACCTAAGGGGGTGGCGATAGCAGCGCTGGCCCAGTATGGCGTCATGCCCCTTACAGCCTTTTGTTTAGCTAAGGTTGGTATTGCTTTAAGCTCTGGTAGTTAAAGGGACAGTTCACCACAAAATCAAAAATGCATATTTTTCCTCTTTCCTGCAGAGCTATTCTTCTTTCTAGATTGTTTTGGTGTGAGTTGTCAAGTTTTGGAGATATTAGCCATAGAGATGTCTGCCTTCTGTCCAATATTACAGAACTACATGGAGAAATCATGACCCGGTCACTCAAAATAAACCCATGACTTTGCTGTAGCTCGTTTAGTTAGTTCACCTCTGGTCCACGAGTATGTGCGCACTTCCTTAGGCGCGGTGATACAGAAAGAAAATAGTTCCTACATGAAACTGCTCACAACAAGTGGACTGTGGACTATCTTGAGTAACTGGGTAACATTTAATCCATTTCCATAATCAACATGAGATCAGCACCAGTATCAGTGAAAGACATCGTTAGCAGCGCTAGAAATTGCCAGCTGTGTATGAATGTGCTATGATTTCATGCTGTAGGCGCTCCAGCTGTCTGAAATCAGAGCTGTGGTGGTTCTGATCTGTGGCTGCTGTCCTGGAGGAAGCCTCTCCAACATCCTGGCCCTGGCTCTGCAGGGAGACATGAACCTCAGGTACACACAAGCGAACACTGCAACTATAGAGGTTGGTGGCTCCAGAAGCTTCTGTGAGCCCAGGTATATATCAGGGAAGGTTGACTGTGAAACCCAACATTCTGGGTCAGTCTTTACTTTACTATGGTCTTATCATCAAGGACCAGATGGTGAGAACAGCTGATAACTAAAACACCACAGATCTAACAGATTCTTTCAGATAATGATGAGTTTGTTGATAAAATACAAGTACGAGACAACATCCCATCACGTGCTGTGTGTGCCAATCAATGCTGGCAACGAATCAGAATCCAGATATTACTATATATCTCAGCAAATTCACATTCAAAAACAACATGTTACAATAGGCCTGGAATGTAAAGATGGCGGCATGTTATGAAACAGCTGCTGTATAACGGAGCAGTGTGAGGGCAGTAAATCCTGGAACAGATCGTCTACTCTGAAGAAAATATTGCAGTTAACAAATTGGACATCTGACCTGCGGCCTCCTGGAGAATACAAATGATCAGTACGCCTCACAAACTTAACAGCATGCTGTCAAGTAAAATTTAATTGATTCATACTCATTGACCTTTCGTGTGCACAAGGGGAAAGGTTAACGGGTCAACAGAAAAAGAGTTAGGACACATGAAAATCATCCATTAAGAAAACAATGTGTCTGTTTAATCGCTCTTCTTCTCCACAAAACAAAGATAGTTTTCCAGATTCCTCATTGCTAACCAGATTTTCTAACCAACAGTGGGCCCAAACAAAAGGTCAGGGGTCACGGGACCAGTATTTGTGCCGTTGCGCTCCTTGATTGAGTATGAATACATGAGTTGTGATGGAGAATAAACAGTGGCCCAGCAGCAGTTGTTCACTAGCCAGAGGTTATCCCCTGTGTTTCCCCCTCAGCATTGTGATGACTTGCTGCTCCACGGTGCTGGCTCTGGGCATGATGCCTCTGCTGCTCTACCTCTACTGTCAGGGCTTCCCTGAACTGCGGAACGCCGTGCCCTACACGGAGATCATGGTATCGCTGGTCATGCTCCTCATTCCCTGCGGTGTCGGCATCCTCATCAACTACTACAGGCCGCAGTACTCCAAGACCATCACAAAGGTTAGTGCATGCCCGAGCCTCGACTTATCAGCTGATACCGGCCCATCACAGATATATCGACACTGGTGTATGTGTTGCTCCATATGTGCTGATATGTGCTGATCAGGATATATAGTCTGAAAATAATCATTTAAGGTTATATTGCCCAGCCAAGGTAAATGTAATCCAATAAAAAATATTTTTTAAAAACCCTGCACTGTAGTTCTTTGTAAATATTGCTCAAACTGTTTGTGGTAGTGAAGGAACATGTCATCCACTGCAGCTCACTGAAAACAATAGAAAGGCTGATGAATCCACTGTCTAACTTGTTTCTGCTGCTCTCAGGCAGGCATCATTATACTGATGATCGCTGTTGTATTGATCACTACCCTCGCCAGCATTGGGATCGGAGGTTCCATCCTGTCGGTGCTGGCTCCTCCCCTCATGGCCATCGGCGCTCTCATGCCCTTCATAGGCTACACCTTTGGCTACGTCATCTCTGCGCTCTTCAGACTCAAACACTCGTAAGTCGACTCAAGCTCTGATGGACACTGTGACACGTGGCATTGTACTCATGTCAGGGAACAAAGAGTCATGAGCTTTCCTTTATGTGTACATCCATCCACCTCCACTCAGGGAGTGTAGGACTGTTGCTATGGAAACAGGCTGTCAGAACATCCAGCTGTGCTCCACCATCCTGAAGGTGGCCTTCCCCCCAGAGCTGATCGGCTCTCTGTTCCTGTTCCCCATGGTCTACGCGTCCATCCAGCTGATGGAGGCGGGGGTCATCGTCGTGCTGTTCAGGTGCCACCAATGGTTCACACGGAAAAAGAAAGGTGAGGCTGACACCAGGATTTTACAGGGTTGAAGTGTCGAGGAAGGCCTTTAACACAGTGCAGAAATGATTAGTTGATTATCAGAAAAGTAATTGCAGACAGTGCTTAAGGTCGTAGTTTTAGAGAAGACAGACTCTTTAATAAGAAGAGAAAGATCTTCATTGATGGATTTTGTTGTATGCATAAAAAAACTAAATAAACAAACTCTTTGTGTTAATGATTGAATAAACTGAATAAACAAACAGACTTTCGTACTATATAGTGCCCCTTTTACACTCCGTTAATCTTTAAAGTTATTTATCAAGCACAAATCAGAATCACAAATACTTTATTATCCCCGAAGGGAAAATTGTTTACCTTACAGCTGCTTCCATTACAAATGTAACTACTTCTGGTTCTAATTTTGTAATTCTTATAAATTAAAGAACTACATTGGTAAGTAGCTTAATGGATAACGCTCAACATGGTGTCAGTTATCAGGAATCAATGGACAATGATTGTCATGGAGACCAATTACTTCCAGATTATGGACCCCTCAAAGGGCATTATCCCACTTATACCATGGTCTCTTGCCAAATACATAAATGTTAAAGCCATTAATATATATTTTAATGCATTTTGCAATCAACAGCGCTCAGTTTTGAAAAGGAGGAAAGAATGCGTGGAATAACAAAAGTGTTTAACTGGTTCTGATGAATCGATTTTGATTATTTGTGGACTGCTTTTCAAAACCTGCTGCCTACATTTCCCACAACGCAACTTTGCCACTGAACGACATCACTCTAGGCAATATATCAGATCACATGCAGCTTCCTCTGGAGCCACAAAAGGCTTTTTACTACTATTTTTGAACTATGTAGTAACCCTTTAACGATTCTGTTAACTGAAAACTTTAATAAATCCTTCTTATCCACTTGTCTGTCTGGCCTACAGACACATATGAAAAAGCAGAAACAGACGAAAAGACTGAAGAGCCACCTCAAGAGACTCCATGACGGATGCATCTCAAACGCTGAACTCCTGCTGACCAAAGAGGCAAAGGCTCTGCAGTACTTGAAACAAATGGAAAAACTGCAGTTTGTGCCAAGATATTTTTTACATTATGAATTGTGAGTTTACAACATGCAATTGTATTTTTGTTTTATATAAAGAACTCATGAACACAAATAGTGATTTAGTTAAAATTGTTTTATTTTTTAAGTCTATCGTCTTCCTACACCATACAAACGTCCATCATTTTTCCACTGAAAATAAAATCCCTATGTACAAAAAAAGGTTTTTCCAAACTCTTGTCTACACGTTCATTTGTACCACAGTAACATCAGTCACAGTACCAACAGATTCTTGGAATTACTTTGCACACTTGTGTAAAACAAAAGTCTGCAATGCTGTACACAAAAAAAACCCTACACCAAATAAAAAAGAAAATTACAATGCTAGAATAAACTGCATTCTGTGAGCAACACCATGTTACAGTGTTGAAATTAAAGAGTTGACCGTATCTTCAGAAAAGCATTACATCTCTCAGTTAGCGGCAAGAAAAAGGGGATGATCTTTACTGTACAGCTGTTCAACTGCAGGAACAACGTGCATTAATGTACAGTGTTCATGATACCGAAGCTGCCAATGCCAGTTATGATGGTGGTTTCTATTTGAGCCTAAAGCACAAATAAAATATTTCAATAGTGATAATAAGAGTAGGCTACAATTTCGATCAAACAAAAGCACATGCAAGCATTCTAAGTAATAGATATCACATACACCAGCTGTGGTCAGTATGGTATGTCAGAAAATACAGGAAGAAGTGACTTGGAAAACAAGTCAGCGGGCTCCTTTGATTTGGGGGCTGGGGAGGATGCACCGCCAGCAGGGGAGCCAGAGCGGGACCGGGAGCGCGACCGGTTGTGGGCCTTGGCGGGGCTGCGGGAGCGTCTGGGGGAGCGGGATGGAGAGCGACCACGAGAACGGGACCGTGAGCGAGAGGAGCTCTCAGACCGGGAACGACTTCTCGACCTAGGAAACAAGTAACATTAGGACTTCTATAATTATGTACAACACAGGGTTCCTACACTTTTTCCAGAGACAAGTTCAAGCACTTAATTGTATATTTTAGTAGTTAGGCTAATAATGTTAATTATGTATGTTAATTGAAGGAATCTCATTCATATCGTCACGGGGCTAGTGCATTTATGTGCCGCAGGGGGCTCAGGGGGAAACACCAGGAACATCCAGCGAGAAAGTTGTTATATCTGATTTTTTTCCCCACCACATAATTCTAAGAAGCAGTGTAATAAACGTATGTCATACGAGTTAAAGACAAAGCTTGGTTCTCAAATGTAATGTGCATAATGTCATTGTGTTTTCATGCTAATTTCTATTCTTTTTCTTCACAGATTCACAGCTGAAGTTCAAGATTCACATTGACAAGAGCATCCTTTTCTTATTTAACACCTACCCTCTTTTTCAGCCTCTTTCTGAAATAAAGGTGCCTTTTCACATCTTCTCTGGGCTCGTTTTATGTTTGTGACATTGGTGAAGTGGCTGTAGCAGTCTCTGTGGTAGCCACGGTTAGCTGGTGTAGCCGGAGCACCCTCACTCCTTCTCACAGCGGGGCGCTGTATCTCCTTGGTGCACTGATTGATGGGCGGGCGCACCTCTATAGAGCAGCTGGTTTCACCTGGCGTGGCGGAGTGGACGTCAGCGTGGTGAAGCTCAGGTGGCGTGGCTCTGCTGTCGTTGGTGCGTCCTTGGTATCTCCGCCACAGACACACGTTTCCTCTTGCAGCGCACAGGTAAGGCGCAGTAACGCGCACCGCTGCGTCTTCTCGACAGTTGTCTCCGCTGCAGGGTGGCAGACCGCTGGGTGTTTTGTAGTGATGTCTCTACGTGGTAAGTCGGCGTTGTCCGCTCCTCGCTTTCCATTTTGTTCCGCCTCCAGCTGATTGCTATTGTTCTGTGTGTTGCCTTTAGAATATTCATTCTGAGTCCATGATGCTATGCCGGTGAGGCCCCAAAACATCAACGCCATCACCTCCTGGACCCACTGCTGTTTTGGCTTACTGAAACTGTGTTTTGTGGCTCGTCAGCTCTTTGGAGCAACGTCAGAGCGGTCATCTGACCTCAGAGGCTGCTGCGAGCTGGCATCGGGGCTTTGATTGCTGCCCCTGGGAACTTCGTTAATTAAATTAATTAATATTTGTATTAATGTTGTGTTAATGTATATTGCTGAGTTTGTGTGTGCGGTGTCACGGGTGTTTTTGTTAATTATCCATCCCTTGATTTGATTTCGGGCGCCGAGGTAGCCCCAGCTCTGTTCACCCCTTCATTTTGGCCCCAGTCTGGCAGCACGTGAGTCAGCCGATGATGATTTTGATGTGTTCTATTTAACTGTTCAATAAAATTGTTTATCTTTCTAAAAAAAACGTCTCTTGCCCGTGGTATTTCGGACTGTGCGACCTGTAATAACAGTAAAGGTAGGCTACTTAATTATTTCTTCTAAACAATTAACTATCTCCTGGGGCGAAACTCCCCAGGTGGCGTTGTTGGCGACACCTTTTTCGACCCTCCACTTGCCACACTGGCATAGTGGCAGGTTCCTGAAGTTTGAGGTTCAGTTAACTTTTTTAAATGGACAATTAATGAAGGCACATCCCTTCTTTTGAAAACTTCAGTCTTCTGTTACATTTATAATGTCCTCAAAATGTCACTGTGAGTTTTGCACATAATATTACCAATTTCCAACATCTGAGGTCCAGTGAGTTGTTTTCTTTTCCAAAAGAATGGATGACAGGACATTATACATTTTCCTCTCATCAAGCTTAATAACGAACTTTATAGACCGTTAATTTGATTAATCTTACCTCCTCTTAAAGTGATTGATACGCAAAATGCGCGTTATATTAGCAATGTGTGTGCAAAGTGTTGATGTACTGTACTCCAATAGCTTAACCGCAGCGGCGAGTTAAACAGATCCATGGTAACCATGGTAACCGGCAAACGAAGGGGGAAAAAAAGTTAAACTCCGGGAAATTTCGAGGCGTGTCATTGGACAATACCTGCAATGACGTCATACATGTCGGTCCCCGAGCATAGCTGCCCGCTCGGTTTGCCGGAACCGGTAACTCAGACGAAGTTACAGATAAACAGAAAATGTGCAAGAGGTAAGAGTGCCAACAATTTTTGTTTAATTTGTTGAAAAATTAAGATGTTGTCCACAAAATTAGGTCCTCCCTCGGTGGGGATCGTCTGAATACACGTAATCTCCCCTTGGCCCACCTCCTACAGGGAGAAGTGTGTTTACTGGGAATCCACCTGGGAGCTCTTGCTGCCGTTTTCTACAAGCTGACCTCTGAGAATAAGTGTGCAATTCTCACCTTCAGAACAGCCAAGCAGTAAGTAACTAGTGGTGTTCTAGTAACTTTTTCTTTGTGCACGTGTTTCTTTTTATGAGTGAAATATAGATGTGAGAAATCCTGCGAAGGTAACTTGTCTGCACACAGCTTGTGAGCATGCCAGTAGGGAGGATGTGGTTGTCAGCTCTGGAGATGGAGGCTCACTTGGAGAGTGAGGTTTGAGAGAAAAAAGGCAAAAGCAGGGTGTCTTTATCAAATTAGCCAGATTTAAGTGACTTCCTGCAGATATATACACATGTTTACTGTCAGTCAGCAGTTTCTGGATGTCTTGCATGTCAGCAGGGGTGCAGGGCGCGTTGATGTTAGCTAGCTATAAACTGCAATTTTCTTGCATACAGTGCTGTATCCAGGATTTTATAAATACTGACATCATACTTAATAAAGCAATTATAAAATCTTGTAATAAAAAAAGACTGACTTCTCTCTCCTGTGTATATACAACTTAACATATGGACGCCCTTTTCTGCCAGGTAAAGGCCAAAAAATGATCAAAACTATTCCCATAGTATAATTATGAGTTTAGTGTTGACATTTTGTATCTCAATTTTCACTTTTTTAATCTCATGATTGAATTATTGACATCCCATTAATAAACTTACATTTCTGTGTCCAGCTACATTAAAGTTTTTCACTAAATATTTGTATAATGCTGATAAATGATAAATAGGGGGACTTAAAGTTGTAGCCATGTTGCCTTTTCTCTGCCAGTCAGCATCCTGTATGTGCTGAACACATAAATATACAGGTAGTACAGTATCGACTATGAATAAACACACTGTATTTTCTGCTGCAGGTGCCGAGAGTAAAGGTGAAATTACCACTGCTTATCAACACATGTGTACTTGTTGAGAAGCAACGGACACTTCGCTGTAACAGCAGAAGTATTTATTGACACAATTACTGTGGTCAGAGGTTTACAGTATGGGGATAGAATACTGACATGAATCGCGCGCGAGCAATGACACTTGCGCGCGCGCGCAAATCAAACATCCTGCATCTCTGCCCCCTCGAGCAATATTGTAGCCTGCGAGGAGAAGAACAGGTCGAGCATGCGCAGAGTTCGCTCGCAACACTTTCCCCTGCTCGATAATCACCGGGATTTTCAAAGTAAACACACCGTGTTTGAGACGAAGACTGAGCCGCTGCTGCTGCAGTCTCATGAGGTAAGTCAAACCTTTTTGTTGACCTTATCCACCAAACGTCTTCAACCAAACACTGTTTAAATCTGTTGACCTGCCAGCAACGTAGTTAGCTGTTAACTTCAGAACATAGCCAACGCTAACAATGCTATTTTGTTTGCAGGTAAAGTTGCTAGCTGTTGTAGCTAAACAGCTGTTGTAACGTTATATGGTAACATTACTCGTTTGTTATTATCAGCTGTTTTGCACGTCATTCTAATATTTGTCCATCTAAGTCTGTGTGAAATGCCTACAGTTATGCTCTTGTAATCTATTAGCCCATGTTACAGTTTGCATTATGACATGAAGTAATCACATTGATTGTTGGACTTTATTTGGAGAGTGAATTTATTTTTCAAACTTTATTAATGAACTTTGAAACTTTTATTTCAAGAATCATTTCCACTCTGCACACCACTGTACAAAGCTTCCTCAACTCCAGCCTGCTCAACTATAGCTAAAAAACACAATCCTCACACATCCTTTTTCCTGAAATGAGTGATACAGCAGCTACACTTATTCTTCATGATAATTTATAACTAATAAGAAGTCTGAACTTTGTTTATATTTGTTAATTTTAATTTCACATCTTAGTAGTGGTAGTAGTGTAGTGGTAGTTCAATCATACAGGCATACCACTGTTAAATGAGTGTAATAGCACTACACTCTCTAGTGTATGGTTTCTTTCATCAATTTGAAATAAACTTGACATCTTTGTTGTTATTGTCATTACAGCTGAAATGGAAGGTCCTGTGTTGGCCCTGTGCTGCCTGACACTGCTCATGGCCAGGGATGATGTCTGCCCTAAGTGCAGGGCACCAATATCTCAGGAGAGTACGGTGGCTGTGGCTGGTCTGTCCGAGGCCATGCAAATAATTAGACGCACTTTCTAAACATGCTGCTGCTGTTGTTGTTTTTATAAATGTGTTCAGTCATATTGTTGTGACACATTGTGTTCAGCAATTAAATGTGAAGTTGGAACTCAGAACCTGACTCTGATGTGTTTGTTAACTGCACTGTTCTGACATCTTCTCAATCTACACATCCTACAACACACCATTTCCTTTATTGGGTATTTTATAACTCCCTCCACTTCTTTAAGACATTTTGCATTTTAATAGTCTTATAACTATGGCCAGAGAGGATACAATACACCAGTAAAAAATAACTTTATTTCATGAATTGTTGCATTTTTTACTGACATAATTAGAGCATGTGTATACCTTCATTGATGAATACAAACAACAAATACAATACCACAGTGATAATATATGTTTCATGTACTAATACTACATGTTTCATGTGGGTACAGTACAAAGATTAACCATCTCTTCTAATTAAAAGACAGTGTTTAAATACAAAACTGAATCAGTGTTGAGACTCCTTCACTCCTGAGGTGAGCGACACTCCTTCCACATAGATAGATTACTCAGTAGTAAATGACTAAAAACACAGCAGTTATTGCACATAGTTATTGCCTGAGGGGAGGATGGGGAACAGGGAGTGTCCGGGGTGCGAGGTGTCCTGCTGGACTAAGGACGCAGCCCTGGGGGAGGCAGGTGCATGCTAAGTGATGCTGGAGGAGGTGTGGTGGCTGATGCTGATGCACTGGGTTCTGTTGGTGAGGAAGTCCTTTGCACCTGCAGAGAAGGTCTCCCAGACCCAGTGTTTGTAGTTTGTCAGTTTTCTGTGCAGTGGATCTATTGGTCCTGTATGAAAATTGGTGTTGGTCGAGGTCAGGAGGGATGCATGCCTTAATGTGGGGCAGTAGTCTCTCAAAGCATTTTCATAATCACCGACGTGAGGGTAATCATTCAGGCTTGTGATGGCTGAGGTTTTGGGTACAGGGGTTATGGTGGCAGTTTTCAGACATCTGCCTCTCCAAGGGTCTCATAGGCTCTCTACTCTGGTCCTCTGGATACTCTGCAATTAAAGGTAATATTTTGTTAGGTTTTAAAACTGATGTCTTGCATAAAGACTGCATGAAGAAAATATATGGCCGAGGTTCATCTTTCCTCTTTATTTTGATGGTGTCAACTGTACATCCACAGATGAACAGTGTATTAATTGTATCTTTAGTTTTTACTCACCAACTATAGGGATACATGACATTAATTACATGATTTAGAATATTTCTTCTGGTACATTCATTTGTGAACACAGACCACACTACACCACACTTTAATACATCAAAATTAATATCAAAACACCCCTAAGCCTTACTTATATGACTGAGCAGGGTCCAGTTAACTCACTTCTAGCATAATTGTAGGCATTTCACACAGACTTAGATGGACAAATATTAAAATGACGTGCAAAACAACTGATAATAACAAACGAGTAAAGGTAGCATAACGTTACAACAGCTGTTTAGCTACAACAGCTAGCAACTTTACCTTGCTGTCCAATGGCGAATTCGCTCAACCAATTATATTCGGGATACAATGGTGATTGGCATGCCTCCCAGGCCCGCCCCCTTGCTGACAAAAACCGCCCACTAAACAAACTCACTGAGCGCGAGCAGGGGAAAGTGTTGCGAGCGGACTCTGCGCACGCTCGAGCTGTTTTTCTCCTCACAGGCTACAATAGTGCTCGAGGGGGCAGAGATGCAGGATACAAAATAGCTCGCGAGTGCTTTGAAAGTGCTCGGGGGAGAAAAAATGCGCGCGCGGATGTTTGATTTGCAAATTGGATCCGCGCGCGCGCAAACCAAACATCCGCGCGCGCGGTTTATGTCAGTATTCTATCCCCATATTTACATACACTCGTAGAGAACATGTATATGATGGCAGTCTTCGTTTCAATGATTTCTACTGCCCTCATCGTTCTGTGATGGAACGAGTGGATCAATAATGAATTTATCAAAGGTCTTCTAAAGATGTGAAAATGTGAAATCTGAAAGTAACAAAATCAAACCATTGCTGATGGGGCTGCAGCACCCCCGAAATGACGCATTAAAAAAACCATCAATTGACAAAAAAAAATGCATATAGAAGATGCACTTCGATGCTCTATAGGCAAATGGACATTACGATTTTAACACAAAGAACTAAAGGGTCTAATGTATAACTTCAGCCGAATTTACAAGATTCTAATTAAGAATTTGTCATAGACTATTTTCCACAAAGTCTATAAAGCTGCTCTTAACTCAACAACTCTCAAAATTGAGTAATTTTATAAGGGAGTCTGGGGACTTTCCTCTCCCTCGTCATCTCTGTGCTGTTGTTGACTGTAGTTGCTGCGGCTGCTTTGACCTTTAATATGTTGGTGTTCAGGTTCACTCTGTAGTGTAAAACATTTTCACGTTATTGTAAATGATTGACCATTCAAATGAAGACAGGAAACATGACTGACGCTCAACATTTACAATAACATCATTATACAGACTGATCCCTCAGCACCCCCAGCTGTGACAGCTGTAACCTAGTACGTGCTGCTCCAACATGGCATCCACCACGAACTCCACAGCAGATCTACTCTCTGATCCAGATTCATGGCTCAATGAAAGCTTCTGGTTCAACTCGACGGCTGCGAACACCAGCTCTGTTTACACGCCTCTGATGTCGCCAGTAATCAACAAAACCATCAACATATCTTTGATCACTGTCTTAACCATCACCATGGTTTCAATGGGATGCACCATGGAGGTGTCCAAAATCAAGGTGACTTCAGGTGATATCCACTAGTTTAAGTACATCATCTGTGTTTATATAGTAGGTCTTCACCTTCTTTGTAAGATTTCTGTGCCAAAACATCTTTTTTTCTTCTTTGCAGCATCACATAATGAAACCTAAGGGGGTGGCGATAGCAGCGCTGGCCCAGTATGGCGTCATGCCCCTTACAGCCTTTTGTTTAGCTAAGGTTGGTATTACCTTCAGCTCTGGTAGTTAAAGGGACAGTTCACCACAAAATCAAAAATGCATATTTTTCCTCTTTCCTGCAGAGCTATTCTTCTCTCTAGATTGTTTTGGTGTGAGTTGTCAAGTTTTGGAGCTATTAGCCATAGAGATGTCTGCCTTCTGTCCAATATTACAGAACTACATGGAGAAATCATGACCCGGTCACTCAAAATAAACCAAAGACTTTGCTGTAGCTCGTTTAGTTAGTTAGCCTCTCGTCCACGAGTAGGTGCGCACTTCCTTAGGCGCGGTGATACAGAAAGAAAAAAGTTCCTACATGTGGACTATCTTGAGTAACTGGGTAACATTTAGTCAATTTCCATTATCAACATCAGATCAGCACCAGTCTCAGCGATAGACATTGTCAGCAGCACTAGAAATTGCCAGCTGTGTATGAATGTGCTATGATTTCATGCTGTAGGCGCTCCAGCTGTCTGAAATCAGAGCTGTGGTGGTTCTGACCTTTGGCTGCTGTCCTGGAGGAAGCCTCTCCAACATCCTGGCCCTGGCTCTGCAGGGAGACATGAACCTCAGGTACACACAAGCGAACACTGCAACTATAGAGGTTGGTGGCTCCAGAAGCTTCTGTGAGCCCAGGTATATATCAGGGAAGGTTGACTGTGAAACCCAACATTCTGGGTCAATCTTTACTTTACTATGGTCTTATCATCAAGGACCAGGTGTGTGGCTGCTTATCAGGCTAACAGATGGTGAGAACAGCCGATAACTAAAACACCACAGATCCAACAGATTCTTTCAGATAATGATGAAGTACGAGACAACATCCCATCACGTGCTGTGTGTGCCAATCAGTGCTGGCAACGTATCAGAATCCAGATATTACTATATATCTCAGCAAATTCACATTCAAAAACAACATGTTACAATAGGCCTGGAATGTAAAGGTGATGGCGGCATGTTATGAAACAGCTGCTGTATAACGGAGCAGTGTGAGGGCAGTAAATCCTGGAACAGATGTCTACTCTGAAGAAAATATTGCAGTTAACAAGTTGGACATCTGACCTGCGGCCTCCTGGAGAATACAATGATCAGTATGCCTCACAAACTTAACAGCATGCAGTCAAGTAAAATTTAATTGATTCATACTCATTGACCTTTCGTGTGTATAAAAGGAAGATTCGGTGGCACAAGGGGAAAGGTTAACGGGTCAACAGAAAAAGAGTTAGGACACATGAAAATCATCCAGTGGCTGTAAAGCTGAAAGTTCGTTCTTATCCTTCTTAACAGCCGTTGAGAAAACAACCAAGCTAGACAGAGCTGTTCTGGAACTATGATCACATCGCATTATCAATCTGATCTGTATGATCGACACCGTCTCTCTGTGGTTTACTATCCGTCGGTTTTTTATTTGACTCTGGCCCAGCAGCAGTTGTTCACTAGCCAGAGGTTATCCCCTGTGTTTCCCCCTCAGCATTGTGATGACTTGCTGCTCCACGGTGCTGGCTCTGGGCATGATGCCTCTGCTGCTCTACCTCTACTGTCAGGGCTTCCCTGAACTGCGGAACGCCGTGCCCTACACGCAGATCATGGTATCGCTGGTCATACTCCTCATTCCCTGCGGTGTCGGCATCCTCATCAACTACTACAGGCCGCAGTACTCCAAGACCATCACAAAGGTTAGTGCATGCTCGAGCCTCGACTTATCAGCTGATACCGGCCCATCACAGATATATCGACACTGGTGTATGTGTTGCTCGATATGTGCTGATGTGAACTTTTCTTTTTAGAGATTATGATACAGAAGATTACCTGTGAAGTTTACTGTTTCAGTGCACTGGTGTCATTTTAAGACAATAATTGGTATCACCAATTAATGGTCCATTTATAGTTAATTAAACTTTAGTTAATAGTTATTTCACTGGTATAAATAATGAAATGCAGTAGATAAGTCTCCGTGTTCGGTTTCTGATGACGTTTAATGTCCGTGACAACCTCTGTAGTCTCATTTAGCCGCTTGTTAGCAACCGCTGTTTTTAAGACACTAATTAAATTGTGGGACATTTAATTATGTTTTTATGCCGTAGAACAAAACGTGTAAAAATCTTTGAGTCAAGGTAACTGGATGTGCAAAAATGCTAACTGATTGCAGGGTTTTAAGACAAAAAACTATACCACTCTATACTGATATTGTTGCCCAGCCCCAAAATAGAGATGTATATTGTGTATCAGGATATATAGTCTGAAAATAATCATTTAAAGTTATATTGCCCAGCCACGGTAAATGTAATCCAATAAAAAATATTTTTAAAAACCCTGCACTGTAGTTCTTTGTAAATATTGCTCAAACTGTTTGTGGTAGTGAAGGAACATGTCATCCACTGCAGCTCACTGAAAACAATAGAAAGGCTGATGAATCTACTGTCTAACTTGTTTCTGCTGCTCTCAGGCAGGCATCATTATACTGATGATCGCCATTGTATTGATCGGTACCCTCGCCAACATTGGGCTCGGAGGCTCCATCCTGATGGTGCTGGCTCCTCCCCTCATGGCCATCGGCGCTCTCATGCCCTTCATAGGCTACACCTTCGGCTACGTCATCTCTGCGCTCTTCAGACTCAAACACTCGTAAGTGCACTCAAGCTCTGATGGACACTGTGACACGTAGCATTGTACTCATGTCAGGGAACAAAGAGTCATGAGCTTTCCTTTATGTGTACATCCATCCACCTCCACTCAGGGAGTGTAGGACTGTTGCTATGGAAACAGGCTGTCAGAACATCCAGCTGTGCTCCACCATCCTGAAGGTGGCCTTCCCCCCAGAGCTGATCGGCCCTCTGTTCCTGTTCCCCATGGTCTACGTGGCCATCCAGCTGATGGAGGCGGGGGTCATCATTGTGCTGTTCAGGTGCCACCAATGGTTCACACGGAAAAAGAAAGGTGAGGCTGACACCAGGATTTTACAGGGTTGAAGTGTCGAGGAAGGCCTTTAACATAGTGCAGAAATTATTAGTTGATTATCAGAAAAGTAATTGCAGACAGTGCTTAAGGTAGTAGTTTTAGAGAAGACAGACTCTTTAATAAGAAGAGAAAGATCTTCATTGATGGATTTTGTTGTATGCATAAAAAAACTAAATAAACAAACTTTTTGTGTTAATGACTGAATAAACTGAATAAACAAACTGACCATAAAGCACAACACACTTCAAGGTTTTACCTTGTTTATTTAGGAACCTGCCACCTTTCTAGCTTCGAACAGGTTTCTGGGACCTTATTTTCCTCTGAGAACAGCTTGTTTATCAAGTAATGGAGAAGATGAATATTTGTATAATAATATTTTTTTCTCAAGATCTCAAGATAACGAAACTTTGTTTTCCCCTGAGATAACAATATAATTAATTTGAGATCTCGAGATAACGAAACGTTGTTTTCCCGAGATAACAATATAATTAATTCGAGATCTCGGGAAAATGATCCTGTTATCTTGGAACGGCAGTTGTTATTTCGAGATAATAACTCGAGATCTCGAGAAAACAAATGAAATAATCTCGTTATCACGGGAAAACGGAGGAAATAAAATGTATGAATGCATGGCCCTTTAGGACTTTCGTACTATATAGTGCCCCTTTTACACTCCGTTAATCTTTAAAGTTATTTATCAAGCACAAATCAGAATCACAAATACTTTATTATCCCCGAAGGTAAAATTGTTTACCTTACAGCTGCTTCCATTACAAATGTAACTACTTCTGGTTCTAATTTTGTAATTCTTATAAATTAAAGAACTACATTGGTAAGTAGCTTAATGGATAACGCTCAACATGGTGTCAGTTATCAGGAATCAATGGACAATGATTGTCATGGAGACCAATTACTTCCAGATTATGGACCCCTCAAAGGGCATTATCCCACTTATACCATGGTCTCTTGCCAAATACATAAATGTTAAAGCCATTAATATATATTTTAGTGCATTTTGCAATCAACAGCGCTCAGTTTTGAAAAGGAGGAAAGAATAACAAAAGTGTTTAACTGGTTCTGATGTATCGATTTTGATTATTTGTGGACTGCTTTTCAAAACCTGGTGCCTACATTTCCCACAATGCAACTTTGCCACTGAATGACATCACTCTCGGCAATATATCAGATCACACGCAGCTTACTCTAGAGCCACAAAAGGCTTTTTACACCTATGTAGTAACCCTTTAATGATTCTGTTAACTGAAAACTTTAATAAAATGGTTTATCCTTCTTATCCACGTGTCTGTCTGGCCTACAGAGACATATGAAAAAGCAGAAACGGACGAAAAGACTGAAGAGCCACCTCAAGAGACTCCATGACGGATGCATCTCAAACGCTGAACTCCTGCTGACCAAAGAGGCAAAGGCTCTGCAGTACTTGAAACAAATGGAAAAACTGCAGTTTGTGCCAAGATATTTTTTACATTATGAATTGTGAGTTTACAACATGCAATTGTATTTGTAGATGTTTCATATAAAGAACTCATGAACACAAATAGTGATTTAGTTAAAATTGTTTTATTTTTTAAGTCTATCGTCTTCCTACACCATACAAACGTCCATCATTTTTCCACTGAAAATAAAATCCCTATGTACAAAAAAAGGTTTTTCCAAACTCTTGTCTACACGTTCATTTGTACCACAGTAACATCAGTCACAGTACCAACAGATTCTTGGAATTACTTTGCACACTTGTGTAAAACAAAAGTCTGTAATGCTGTACACAAAAAAAAACCTACACCAAATAAAAAAGAAAATTACAATGCTAGAATAAACTGCATTCTGTGAGCAACACCATGTTACAGTGTTGAAATTAAAGAGTTGACCGTATCTTCAGAAAAGCATTACATCTCTCAGTTAGCGGCAAGAAAAAAGGGATGATCTTTACTGTACAGCTGTTCAACTGCAGGAACAACGTGCATTAATGTACAGTGTTCATGATACCGAAGCTGCCAATGCCAGTTATGATGGTGGTTTCTATTTGAGCCTAAAGCACAAATAAAATATTTCAATAGTGATAATAAGAGTATAATTTCGATCAAACAAAAGCACATGCAAGCATTCTAAGTAATAGATATCACATACACCAGCTGTGGTCAGTATGGTATGTCAGAAAATACAGGAAGAAGTGACTTGGAAAACATGAGCGATACGGACAAAAATGGAAAAGGTGATTAAAAAATTCTCACTGACAATAAAGTTAAGAAAGTGGTCACATGACTTATCAAAAGCATCCAAATACTGCGGAAATTTACAGATTCCCTCTTCTGCAAAGTGTCGATATCACTAACTTTACAGGCCCAATAACAGTGAGACTTGGGCATTTTTGTGATTTTGTGAGAAGTAACAACGGTGCAGGACCAGTCCCGGAGGTGCTGCTTTAATAAAAATGATCAGAGGTGGAGTCACTGGGTGTAAACACACATACGAGTCGTAGCTGGATGGGTAATGAGTGGGAGGACACAAACAGCATCACAAGTGTCTTATCTTTAGTTATTCAATTTATAAATGCCCTATTAATGATGATAAAATATTTGACCTGATATCCTTGTTCCGGTCTGACGATGTATCTGTGATTTAATGCGAAAAACTAGTAATGAAAACAACCCAGACATGAAAAACCAAACTTGTCTCAGCTTTCAGAAGGGACCTCCAGTGTGCCAACTCGTCCAAGCTGATTCTAGCTGACACAAGTTGTTCCTACTGATGATTGGTTAAACTTAAACGCAGCTTTTAGCGCTGGCTGTCAGTAGAAGGAGAGCGAGAACGGGAACGTGAGCGAGAACGAGAGCGGGAACGGGACATGGAGGCTCTCTGAGCCGGCAGAGGGGACGGAGGAGTGGCAGACTTGCTCGTCTTTGAGGACCTCTTAGCGGGCTCCTTTGATTTGGGGGCTGGGGAGGATGCACCGCCAGCAGGGGAGCCAGAGCGGGACCGGGAGCGCGACCGGTTGTGGGTCTTGGCGGGGCTGCGGGAGCGTCTGGGGGAGCGGGATGGAGAGCGACCACGAGAACGGGACCGTGAGCGAGAGGAGCTCTCAGACCGGGAACGACTTCTCGACCTAGGAAACAAAAAGGGAGGAAGAATAACATTAGGACTACGTTTCTATAATTATGTTCAACACGGGGTTCCTACACTTTTTCAAGAGACAAGTTCAAGAACTTATCCTGCATTTTCAAGCTTTTCCTGGCAACTGATATCTGCAGTAAATTACATATAGATGTTTATATATTTATTATAAAAGTGATGCAGCTACAATTTCAAAAAGGAAATTAAAATTCAAGCGTTTCCAATGGACTCCAGCACCCGTACCAAACCTGGTGACACCTACACACTTAAATAGAATCTATTTCTTTCTCTAATGTTCTTAATTTCATTCAAAACAGTACCTCTTCTGCTTTCCATCAACCTGCCTCATGTGCTGCTCCATCATGTGAGTCTCTCTCCCAGAATCAACTATGTCTCACCTCACAATACATTTAGTGCTCAGAGAATAAATTAAATCAAAAACAGTTGGTGAGATTGGCGGTGTGATGCTTTCCCTGAGTCTGGCTTCTATTTTATTTATGTGTTGGTCCATCCTTCACACTTTATTTTTATTATTTCATTTAAATGTTAACAAGGTGCTGGTTTAAAAGCACATGTATGCTCAGCCAGTGAAGAGCTCTCCTGAAAAGTGTTATATTAACGAACTGAATTTACTTTCCAAACAGCAGAATTATGACTGAGCAAGCATCCCATTTTCTTCTTAATATCTATACTGTGATAACCCAAGTTTAACAGTTTTGGCCTTTTGCTTCATACATCCCTTATCCTATCCAAACTAAGGTGATTATAAGCCATATAAAATGAGCCTGTCATTGTTCATCTAACTGCCTCAGTTCTCTGAATAGGGTGGAAATTGATTTGTGAGTATTGAATGAAGTTATCACTGAATAGGATTGCACCAGCCACAATCAGCTGACTACAATAATATGTATTGATTTGTTTTTAACTGACTGCAGGATCCAGCAGACCACTCACCTCTTCTTTGCTGCCTCAATGAGCTTGATTTTCCTGCCATTCATTTCCTTTCCAGACAGTTTCTCGAGGGCGTTTTTCAGGTCACTGTAAGAGGCAAACTCAACAACCCTGTACAAACCACATGGGCCGACAATTAGTTTCAATGTTATATATGCTTTTTATCATGAACTGGATGGTATTAATAGTCAGTTCATGCGAACAGAGAGGATGATCTTACCCTTCGTTGACCTTGGGGCGATGTGCATCTGCAAATGTCACCTCTCCAGCTTGTCTCATGAAATCTTTCAGGTCCTACACACGTAAACATCAGTCAACTTATGGAGAGGCTCCAGACACAAAGACATTTAAACAGGACTGATTTACCCAAAAAGAGAGAAGGTTTGATTCTCTGAGAGGACTACATAGGCTACTGCAGATAAGGAGGAGGAGTCCAAGAACCTCGGACGCTGTTAATCAGCCACACCTTCAACAAAGTGGGTATAACAAAAAATATAGAACTTTGAATAATGTAATGAGTGCCAATTTAATGATCAACCAGTTTTGACAAGTGCTATGACTAGACAGGCTGAGTCTTTGCACCAGCTTTGAGATTCTTGGACCCACTTCTCATTACAACTAAGAGACATGAACACCATCTGCATGAACTGAACTGCAGTGGCGCCGCTTTAGGCAGCGTTTGGCACTAAGAGTCCCTGGCAAGAAGGGCACAGGGCTCCGCGCCGGGACCGCCCCTGTCTCGGCACCCCGCCTCAGTAAAGAGAGTGAACAGGGTGGAAGAGAGGAAACTACTACCTGAGAGCGAAACCCTTTGGGGTGGGCCGCAGGCTCTCCGAGCCACCATAACCTCGGGATAACAGCAGATTTTATCCATGGACACCTGGGAGGATTTCACACTCTCTCTCTCGCTCGCGATGTGCGGGAACACCAGAGGGGGGAAGGGAGGGGGGATATCGATCGATCGAAGCCCCTCAAATTAACGAACCATCGATCAATACGCCACCACCATCACCATCGACTCTCGCTCTTTCCTCTCCTTTCTCTCTGCCAACTCTCTGTTTCCTCTCTCTCGCTCTCAGCCTCACACCAGGCGCCCCCCTGCCTTCGACAGGGGGCGTTGCGAGCGAGCGAAGGGGCCGCCAGCACCTCTAGTGTGGAGCGAGCGCTCACATGACCAGCAGGCGTCAACTAGGAGTAGGACAGACTGGCTGACACCACAGGCTCAACCCAGACAGAAGGACCCAGAAGGGGTTAACTCCACCATAAGCGAGCTCTTCCATATGACACAACAGTCAGGCTGGCAAATAAAGGGGTGAAGAATTGGTTAAAATTTGAAAAAGGAACAAATTAATTGTTTTGCTTTTGCTCTTTGACTTATTACTTAACTGCATGAGATGCAGGTTAATCAGAGCAGTGCTTTTACAAAAACAATTTGGGCCTTATCACAACAAAATAGTCTATTTATATATATTAGCAACTGATTTGACTTCAGAGTTTCTATGTTTTTAGCAGCATGGTAATTCTACAAATGTATATTTATGTTGTTGGAGGCAGACTGTTGGAGGTGATAATATTTGTGGTTTGAGAGGGTTGCTGTGCATTAAAAAACATGTGCCAATACTAACCTGCCAGCTGACACGAGAGGACAAGTTCTCCACAATCAGACGATTCTCAGTGCGCATCGGAGGAGGGTTTCGACTGAAAACAGAAGGAAAAACTTAGTAAAGACTTAATCAACTAAACGATAACAATCTGGGGTAGATATACAGACTCTGGCACACAGCCTAAGAGCTCTCATTAGCTACTTGTCAATAGCGCGGCTAATTCATGGCAACCATCTTTAAAATGCTGCGAGCGCAGGGCTCGGGTTGCATTTTGATTAAGCTGTTTAACATTTTCGGTCTGTGGGTAATTTATTACATCCTACTTAAGGAAACAAAAAAGAAACACGTACTCCAGCAGAAGCCATTACAAACATTACAGCGATTATTGACCTTTCACAAAACAACAGAGCTGTTTACACAGCGTACATCTAGAGCGATTCATTTACACGTGTTCTTTACTCTTTTAAATGACATCAAGTTAAACTTATCTGCCATCAGGTGAAACCGTGCTTACACATACTGTGGGTAGTGTGAAAATGTTACCTCCGACTGCTCTGGGAGCCTCTGCCATAGCGATCAGAGAAACGCCCTCCGCCACCGCCGGCTCCTCTGCCGCGGCCACCTCGCAGACGTACACGAGCGTGCTCAATGGTCACCCTGAAATTACAGAAACGACTGTTGGCGAGGAAGCGGAGAAGGAAAACTCATAATCTCAGTTTTGCTTACGTTTTTGATTAACGTCACATTTACTTCAAAAGAAATTCCTACCTTTCATTGCACAGCTCTTTGCCATCAAGCTCATATACTGCATCCTCAGCGTCTCTGGGGTCGTCAAACTCCTACAATAAACAGAACGCAGCACATGTACATCATCCTTTACATCTGTGCCTTTTTAAGCAGTTTTGCATGTCATGTGTGAGGAGGACAGTACCAAACTATTTTAAATATGTGAGCAGAGCCTTTGTCCTCTGAGCTTCAAAAAATGTATATATCAAGGAGAAAACGGCCACAGCCCATAATATTGTTTTCGCGACATGAGACTACACACCATCGTGCCATGGCTTTTGGATAGCACTCGATCGTGACACGGCAAAAGTATTGTCACTTCCTGGTTTTACAGGCTGCATTTAAGTGTTGCAATTTCTCTTAACTCACCAGACTGTTCTACTTGTTCTAATATTTGCCTTTACCAGCTTAGTCTCATTTCCACATTACTGATGATTAATAATGAAAAGTCTCATTGTTAATATTCTGTGATAGAGCCAATAGTGATCCCTTCAATATTGTCACAATATAAATGATGATCTAACTAAAAACTCATACTGTAATTAGTTTGCCAGATGTTTTGATTGTGATACAATTCAAGGTTAGACACTTAAAATCATGAAGATGTGACATTATCTAGGGTCTGCACCAAACAAATGTGTTTTCTTACATCTGGAGAGAATGGTGTGTCCCTGCATCACTCCAATATGAACATTATAACGCTGATTTGTCACATTTGACCTTTAACAGAACATTGCAGCTTGCAATTTCGCTATTGTACTTGTGCCATATTGTGATTTGAGGGGAAAGGGTTGATTTGCTGAGGGGGTGTATGAACAAACAGGATATGGAGTAAAAGGGAAAGCGGTGAAACATTTACACCTTGATCCCTAAGAGCATTATTAGGGCAAATGAGATTTAAAGCTAAATATAAACGACGTTGTATCTGAATGCAGAATTGAGTGAAATTCCTAGCATTTTGAGGGAAAGTGTCAAACCGTTTCCATGCTACGTGACTCACCACAAAGCCAAAGCCTTTCTTGAGGTCAATATCTCGGATGCGGCCGTATCCTTTGAAGAACCTCTCCACATCCTTCTCTCTGGCAGACGGGCTCAGACGGCCGATGAATATACGACATCCGCTCATTTTGATGTTGTAAGGTTACCTGCACACAGGAGTAAATACACCAACGTTACTGTCGAGGACTTAGCCAACACAGCCCATTTAAAAATGATAAATAACGACCCGAAAACGTCGAATTCACAAATTATATTTTTTTGTAGCGAGCTAGCCAGCTAGCTGTGAGGCCTAGTTAGCTTCCAGAATTAGGCTAACGTTAAGCTAAGCTAACGACACATACACTCGGCGGCTGATGTTTAACTGTACAGAAGGAGCAGTGCAGGTGACATTATTGCGGACGTTATTCCGTGCAATCTGCCTTCAAATGGTGCTACTTGTGGTGTTTCTTACCTGGCTGTCGACAGTGACCGCAGACTCAAAAATCAAACAAAATGGAGCCTCTGCAGTTCAGGGAGGGGGAACGGAAACGACCCAGGGAACATAACGGAGGAGGAAGGGGAGGAGAAGTAGGAGGAGGGGGAGGAGGAGGAGGAGGCTACTTCTTCTTCTCCTTCTTCTTCCAGGGCTCACGGCAGCCGCCATCTTTGTTGCATTATCGCCATCTTCTGGAGTCAGTTTTATTTATTTTGTATTTATTTATTTATTTATTTATTTATTAATTCTTATTTAATTAAATTCTATGTATTTTTTATTTTATTCTATTTATTTATTTTTACATTATTTTATATTATTCTATTTATTTTATTTTAAAAAATATTTTAATTTCTAAATTTGTTTTATTTTATCTATTCATTTAAATGTATTCGTTTCTGCTCTGCGCTCACCAGTGCCCAAAAGTCATATTTGAGTAAAAGTAAAGATATCATGTTAAAATATTACTGTGGTAAAAGTGAAAGTCATACATTAATACAAATAGCAGGTAATTATCAAGCAAAAAATTGTAAGTAAAAATAAATTATTCATTTACACTACTCAAAATTAGTCAGGGATATTGGGATATTGGTGCGTATATGCAGGTGCATGGATATGCAATAAAAGTCAAATTAAATGTGTCACATTGAGCAAAAATATTCACAAAACACAGAATAAGACTTAAGATATGTCATATTGATATGTCAATATGGGTCGATTGATTATGGGCCTGGCCAGTGATTATATCCGATATTCAGCATTTGTCTGATGATTGGCATTGGTGTTTTAAACTGTGATCCAGCATGTAATCTAAAAAGTAACTAGTAACTAAAATTACTAAATGAATGTAGTGAGTAAAAAGTACAATATTTGCCTCCAAAATGTAGTTGAGTCGAAGCATTAAATACCATATGGAAATACTACAAGTACCTCAATATTATACTATAGTACAGTACTTGAGCAAGTGTCTTTTTACATGACATTTCATCACTGGTGCTCACTATATCAGTTCTGTATTCCAAGACGCCTTATTGCCTTATTGGTACATAAAGCAAATTGTAAGCAAATATTATTAACAAATGGCTAAGTTCCATACCCATAAGTTACCAGGAAAGAAACCATGCGTTACTGCTTTTAGTGACAAGTTCAAACAATTCCCTTTAGAGACAGAAATACAGGGCTGTTCTCTTGTATTTATTTTGCTGTTAATCGCATTTCTAAATGCAATTGGTTTTATTCAAGAAATAAGGGGGAAATGACTGTAATCATAATGTTATTGAGATTGTCACTATATTATTACTATATTGCCTTGAATAATAAAAAAAGATTATTTAAAAAAAATAATAACAAAATAAAGAGGAAAATAAGATCTGTAGAAAAAATAGTAAATCCTCTGTAATGAAAATGAACACTGCACTTGGTGACGATGCAAAAAACGACGTTATTTTACGTTAAAAAAACAAAAACAAAGTGCAGCTGTCGGGTACCCATGACGTCAGTCCTTCACCAATACAACTGCAGTTTCTAGCTCTGACCACTAGGTGTCAGTCAGACACAATAAGCATTATTGTGCAGGATCACACACTGTACAGCAGCTATAGCTTAATAAGACTCACTGGCGAGAACAGTATAACAGCAGGACAAAAAACACAATAATGAACCACAAGTTGAGTCAGAAAGAGCAATTTTCTCATTAATGCAGGCACAGAAAATTGGTTTTGAGAAGTAATTAAAAAGAGACCAAGGCTTTAAAGGGAGCTGAGCTCCTCGGGCAGGTCATTCTGCAGTCTAATCAAACACAGCAGCAAAATTCAGGAAGCAGTTATGAAGAAATAATAAACTATGACAACCTTTGACCAAGAGTACATATAACTTTAGATTGGTTAATGATTGACTTGAGTTTGAATTGATGGAGCAGATGGCGTAACGCCCCATCCAGAGGTTATAAAGTGATCTCATTGCTGGGGAGAGTATTACAAGGAACTATGATGCACTACCCTATACTTCAGGTACACTATATATAGCTCTAGAAATATTACATTGATTACAGGCTACACAGAGACAGGAAGTAGGCGAGTGCAGCCACTCAAGCTGATACTGAACAGGAGTGCAAAGAAGCTTCCTCCAGTATCTAATCCAAAGGCAAATTAAATCATATTATTTTGACTAATAGAAGCAGATACACATTGCCATGGTTTATGGGCATTGGAAATGTCTTGACATTCGATGTAGACTTTGCTTTTCAGGCTGAAAATGTGCACTTTTTCCAAGAGTTAGTCACACAGACAGTCTGACACAGGTTTAAATAATGACACATCGTCTTCCACATTCAAAAGAAAGCTTTAATTAGAAAGTTATATACACACTGTAAAATTAAATTAAACTTTATACAAATATTAAATTACTATCTTCACACCCACTGCCATGTACAGAGGAAAAGAAAACAAAGCTGAAAGCATTGAAACCTAGAATCAAGATGTGTACTTTTTTTAACCTGTTGTTTTCAGGGAAGCAACACCGTACAACAGTGCTTCTGAACGCAAAAATTAATTTCACTTTTTTTTTCTTTTCAATCCCGTAATGTCTTAATGCCTTGTAGCAAAAGAGAAGCAAAAGAATAGTGAAATATAGGTGCTTATAGGTTCATCGTCGTCATCATCATCACAGTAGCTGGAAAAGCTAGGGCAGGAGGACAGAGAAGGATGGACATTCGTTTAGTCGTGTCCACAACAGAAGTAAACTCATTGATAAATACACAAAGACAGTTTTATGCATAGAATAGAAAAAGAACAGAGTAAGGCCATTGGGAAAACAGAACACGTTGCAGTACTGTAAAGCAACCAACGCGGAGGCTTAAGATTATACATCCCAAAAAAAAAAAAAAATAGAAAAGAAATGTACAAGTCTAAGGCAACATTCTGTTTGCATTAATAATGTAGCCGTTGACACTGACAGACAGCCACAAATGCCAAATAAAATTGAGAACAGAATCACACGGGTTGTTCTGGGGGTGTTTTTCTTCTTCTGAGCAGTTAAGCTTGAAAAGTAATTCTCAGGATCCTCTGGAGTCATGCTGTTTCCAGGGTGACCAGCTCAACCACCAAAGCTTTTTTCAAGTGGCGATGAAAACAGGAGGATGATTTCTAACAAAATAACACGATTCTCTCTTAAATTTCCACTTGGCATTAGGAGGGTTCAGTGAGTGCGTGTGTCGGGGGTGGGGTGCTATATCACAAAACTTTTTCTCGTTTTCACTGCAACCAGTTGCAGTTGTGTCAATAAAGCACAAAAGTGGAGAGTCTTCGGTACAGTGTGAAGGTGGGCGGGAGTCATTTCCTCTGAGGAGACTTGTGTTTTCCAGCCATTCAGCAGAAAATGATAAATATTCTTGCTCGAGAGTGGATGAATAATACACACATTGTGTAGTGGACCCCGATGCCTGAAGTGACGCTGGTTTGTTCATGTGACTAGTTTCTTATGGTGAAAGACGGGGACATTGTGCAGCCTGAAGAGAGGCAAATCAGACTATGGCTGTGTCGAGGCCTACCATATGAGGACGTGTCATCTTCTGCCTAGCTGACACACAAAGACGCACACATACACACACACACGCTCTCGGACTCAGCAACTCAAAGCAAACCGAGCCACACACCAAACAATAAATACAGTGGGAGGAAAATTAAACAACGTTAAAAGTTCAGTCATGTGCCCAATCACCGTGCCTCCTCTGCTTCCAGACAAAATGTGACTTTACACGTCTCCCTCTCCTTATTAAGGTAAGATGTACAGCGCAGTCCTGGAACCAAAACACCAATCAATCCCACTCATGCGACAGGAGAAGCACCTTCCAGATCGTGGGTGCAGCTGGCGAACAGAAAAGAAAAGGAGCAAGACAGGTCTTTTTATAGTTGTGATATGGTGCTCGGTAAGACGCTGCACCCTGTTTTTAGCTCTTGTGAAGTGGTTCTCAATCCCACTAATCCACATGCTAGACGCCACCCGGACACACAGATAGCGAGAGAGAGAGAGAGAAAGAGAGAGAGAGAGACGGAGGAGGGAGGCTTCATGCTTCATTCAGAGTGGGCCACCGTGCTGTGACAGCAATAACTAAAAAACAACATGCAACATTCACAAAGCGGGCTGCAAAAAACACCAGCCGCCACTCACAACTTTTCAAGTACAGCGGGAAGACGATTCTGATTCTGAGCGCCACGGCGTCAGGAGCGAACATCACAAGTTATTTTTTTCTTATCCCAGACAGAGTCAACGTGTCTCGATTGCTATAGCCTGCTCCGATGAAGCCTCTGTGAGTCATTTTAATATGGACAACTACACCTGGGAGGAGGCAAGTGTATGGTAATACATAGCCTATAGTACACAACCTTGACTCAGGATGTATGTTTTACTCATATACATGGGATCTACAGGATTTATGTTGAGCTGGCACCACTTTGTTTGTCTGGCTTGTCTTTATTTTGATCCAGCAGCTGGGTCCAGTGGTGCTCCGTCATTGCTTATGATGCATTGAGTATTGGTTGTCGGCGTTGCTCTGCATGGGTAGCAATGGCAGAAGAGGTTGCGTGGGGGGAATGGGCGTAGTTCTAGTCTTTTCTATGCTGGCTGCTGAGGGGAGTTGAGGGGGGAAGAAGGTTGACAGCCACAGTCAGTCAGTCCTGGTCAGCAGTGAGAGATAGGGAAATAGGGGCTCTGCTGCTGATGCTGATAGCAGGCTGGCAGGCTTCATGCTTCCTTCAACAGGGGAATATCTGCGGGGGAAGAGAACAGATATATCAGAATAGAGCAGTGGCATTAGAGTCAGCTGTCTACCCACCATACAGTCATGCGAGCCATTACATCACCAAAAAGATTTCAATGAAACTGGAGTTCCTGTTTGTTTCATCCTGTTTGTAACAACACGTAACATGTTTACCTTAAAAATCATTTCGATGGTACAATGACTTATAATTATTATATTATAATTATATTAATATTATATATAATACGGGCCAGGGCTAGCTGGTTAGCATGCTAACTTTAGCAGACATCTTTGCAACACTGTTAATTCTTCACTTTTTAACTAAACTTTTCTGGCCATATCACAAATTGCCCCTTAAACCCAATGCAAACAATCCAAACTTTTAATTAACTCTGCTTTTGGTACTTTACTGAATGTGAGTCTATACAATAAATAACGTTGAAAATGTGTTGACATTTCTATTAAAAAATATTGATTATGCTGGCCGGTGAAAATGCTCTTGTCAGGGTTTTTAGTCAACAAGATGAGTAATATGAAATTTCATAATTGCGTCCACCAGAGTTTATTCAGCAGCTGATAAACTGACATACCCTGGTTATAATTCTAACAAAGTAAACGAACTACAACAAAAAATTGTCCATCTTTTGCGTTCATGTAGAAAACAAAAACAAATTACCAATATTGATTTTGGTCAGACATCTTGTTAAAAACCAATGTGTGGAATAACATGGTTGGTCTCCTCTTACCATCAGAAAAGTCATCCGTAGAGGTGACAGAAAGCAGACTGTGCTGGTCGCTACTCTCAGAGTCTCTACGGAGCGGTAGGGGGCCAGCGCATGCACCCCCAGGGTGCTCTCTAGCCCATGATGATGAAGAAGAGGAAGAGGAAGAGGGGGCCTGATGAACCAGCACAGTCTCTGCGTGACGGCGGGAGGAGAAGGATGATGAAGAGGACGTGGATGGGAGACAGAAGTCTAAGTCTCTGTGGTGGCGGGTTCTGCTGGGGCCTTGGCCTCCAGTAGCTCCCTGAGGAAGCCCCTCAGAGAGCACGATGGGGACTCGCGACTCTGGAGGAGCCGGAGGAGGCGGTGGAGAAGGAGGAGGACCAGAGGCACTGCAGGGTCCTCCACTTCCATATACGGCCTCTTCGTAGGAGGGCAGTGTCACCTGAACGCCCTCCACCATAATGGAGCTGGGCTGGCCTGAGACTCCCTGCTCCCTCCTGATGGACAGAGAGACGAAGACAGAGTGAGACAGAGAGAAAGACAAGTGTGGAGCACAACCTCAGGCTCAGGTTGATGGGCCTGATGCAGTCATATGTGTTGCGTGCCACAGCAGAACCAGAATAGGTGATTAGCGTTGGCTGTACAATCCCTTTATAGCAGGCTGCACTAAGCCCTCAGGCCCAGTACATAATCAAGTACCAATGAGCATTAGATCAAATCATTCTGGCTTTTTTTATCAGGGCCACAGCAGAGGCACATGAGTGACTTAGATAAGATAAACTTATTTCTTTTACTTTCACTTTCTTTTCTTAAGTATTTAAGAAATGTGAACTTGTTAAACTAGAAAGGTCTTAGGTCTCTAACCCATTTTACACAGACGACTTGTTTATGGAATTAGTTTCAACCAAAACTTCTGAATAATAGGTGTGTCCAAGGACAGATTCTTGGCTCCTCTGTTCTATTGTGTTACTTTGTCACATATTGGGAGGTGGTTTTACAGCACCGAATATAAAAGGGCAGTGTTCCTCCAAAGCAAACAGCACTAAAGCTTTCAAGAGTTTCTGCCAAACAGTTTGTGTGAGAAGCAAAAGACTGATAAAAAAATCCTTTCAACACGTTCCCCTGTTCAAAAGAAGAATGCAAAATGCTAACAGATTGAGGGAGGTTGAAGCATAACCATTCTCTTAATGAGCAAAAACTAAATGACACGTAGTCTCAAAGAATATGATTATGTTTTAATTTATCAATGTGATCTAGGGAAGTGTCAACTTCCTTAGAAACAACTTAACGGTGATTGCAATTGAAGGGGAATTCCAATATTTTCAAACCTGGGCCCTTTATGTCCATGTTTTAGTATGTCAATGATTCATATTTACCACAAGTTTTGGCCAATGGCTCCAGCCATTGCAGCCAATCTGGCGACATGGCCTTTTTTGTCACCAACAGGCTGACGTTATTTTAAGTGTCTGACAACATTAAGGAAATGATTCCTATTTGTTAAAGAGCAAGACCCTGTTTGTAACCAGAAACACAAGTCTTATTTAAGGAGAAGTCTCACTCTGTTGTTGCAGCTGTTGCCTCATATAGAAAGTCAAGATCAAATAAATATTCAGCCATAACTTTGGAAATAAATATTCTTCATGTCAGCTCCTCTATGTAAACTCCAAACTGCTCTCTCCAACTCATGTTTTCACTGTTATCTTCCTGCAACAACTCACCTCTCGCGAGATTTCAGAGCAAAACTTTCTTTTAGCCCTTTCATGGCTTTATTCTGACAGTACGGATCTGAACTGACAGGTCGGTCTTGAACCCTGGCCCACTGCGGTGAGGACACAGCCTCTGAACACGGGGCACACACTCTACCAACTGAGCTACTGGGGCGCCCCGAGCGAGAGTTCTCCTTGAACAAGACTTGTGTTTCTTGTTACAGAAAGGATCTTATTATTTCTGTCTCCGAAGATATTGTTTTCCTGATGTTTGTCAGACACTTAGAATAACAACCTCAGCCTGACAGTGGCAATAACAAGCACTTTGTGTGGATCTAACATTGACAGTCAGAGGTGCCCAAAAGATTAAGTAGCAGCCATTGCAGCGGTGTTACAGCTGCCAGCTGAGGTGATCTATTGGACTGATTCCAAAGCTTTTGGTAAGTTATATGATGAGTAAGGAATCATTTACATACCAAAAAATACAAATATAAAGGCCAGAAATACCAGAATTCCCCCACAAAAAACATCACAAGAACAGGCATCTAAAACAACAACTGAAATATTATTATAACAAAACTGATCAGCTAACACAACCAATATAAGATCTGGGATTCAAGAAACTAGAATCTGTTTCTCGTCTTCATAAACAGCAGCACTAATTGCTGCATATAGACCAATTGAGTCAGCACTGAGCCATTATTATACCCGGGGATCATCAATTTATTTGACTGTGTGTGGGCGTCTTACCTGCTGTGATGGAAGGACTTAAGTTTGGGCTGTACAAGAACAAACAGCACCACTAAAAGCAGGATGAGTGCCACAGAACTGGCTGTGGAAGCCACAATGGACAGAGCTGGTATACCCAGCGGAGAGCTGGTCTCCTTGTCTGAGGGACACAGGAAGACAGAGAGTAAGTTAAAATGTGTTTAAAAGTGGTTTGATTTACATTTCTTCATGAGGCAGAGACAGAGTACATAAAGGCTTAATTTAGTTAAGGTGACTGACCTTGTGTGAGTCGGCAGCTAATCTGCATGGGACCGTCCCACTCGCCGTTCTGGCACGTGAGGAACTTGTAGTCGCCCTTCAGAGCATAGCCCTCGTCGCAGAAGTACTCGATGACGGTCTTCTGGGTGAGGCGGTGGCAGGGAGATGGGTGACAGCGGTAGCCCCCGTTCTCTGGTTCAGTGGGGGGCGAACACACTGAGAAGAGGCAGAGAAAATACAGATTTGAACAATTGTGGCTGTTGTTATGTGTTGAAAGTGTGTTTGGTGTTATTTCTACCTGTGGTCAGGTTTGATTCCTGCAGTTTAAATGCTCATATTTTGGGTAAAATTTCCCAGTGTTCCCTGCTGGCTCTCAAGGACAATCCTCTCTATTGAAGTTATGATACTGTGTCATACTGGACTGATGTAATGTTTCAGTTTTGATGCACTCACGGTCAACCACAGAAGCTTATAAAACTGACTTTTAGGAAGTGAGAAAATCATGGTTATGTGCAAATGACTAATCCTTGTTATTTAAATGGTTTTCTATAGGCTGGAATAATGTCTTTTTCAGAAATAATATATTGGCCTTTGAGTTGAGAAAAAAGAGCTGTAAAGAAGTTGCTAGTTACTAAATGATATAATATGTAACATTTCCTAAAATGACTCGACCAGATTTTAGCCCTTCAATTCACACCATTAACATGTACATAACTGGAACAGATACTGTGTTTTTTAAACAAATAAAGAAATATCTTCATGTATAACGCTTGCTGAATTAACAAGCTGGCCCAAATAGTTGAAAATAAGCTGTAGACAAGACAAGTTTCTCCTTAAGCAACAAGTCTCATTATTAAGCATTTTTTTAAGGGAATCTGGGGACTTTCCACGGACAACAAAGAAGTAGCATTCATTAGTTACTGTGTTCTGCTTTTTGGAAAAATTTGACATGTTTACTGTGAAAATGTGGTCTTCTTGAATGAATTCAATGTAAATGGTGAAATCAGTTGGAAAGGTGTTTTCAAACAACTGTAGGGAGGTACTACGCACGTAAGACATGTAAGCGGACAGGATGATTCAGCAGTGTCATGGCAAACTGACACTATTTACAAGGAAAGAAACAACTTATTGTATTGCATTTAATGCCGAATTTACAAGAAGGCACAAATGATTTAGAATTTGCTGTAGCCATTTTGTAAAGTTTGTTAAGTTACTCTTCATGTAACAACTCTTAAAATCATGTGATTTGTTAAGGGAGCCTGGGATAATGCGGTTACTACTTCAATGGTTAGTTGAAACAGACAGCGTGTTCACAAACATCTGCTGCTAACATTGACGGGATAAGAGAACCCACAAATCTAATTTACATTAGAGTGAGCCACATGAAAATCAGACTGTGTGCAATCCAATCTGCCTGCTGTTGTTGTTCCTTCTACTTCTTCAATCCCATGATCCAAAGCTACTGAAATCTTTTTATTGGATTGAGAGACACCCAGCAGCAGAAATTACATACTGTGCTTTTCAAAAGAATTAAATTACACTTAATTACGCTATAGTATGTTCTTTAGTATTTCTGAGTCTTGCTCACCGTTGCTTCTGATGCAGCGTGGAGGTTGATGGGACCAAGCTCCAGAGCTGGTACATATAATGCTAGTGGGTCCATCTGCAGTGTAGCCAGGCTCGCAGCCATAAGTCAGCAGGGTGCCCGGGGGAAAAGAGCCCCGGTTAGCTTCGGTCTGATTCAGCAAGTCTCCGTGCTGCACGCCGGGTGGCCGCGCACAACCTGAGGACACAGAAAAAAGTGAAGAAAATAAGAATTAGTTGGCTGCTTAAAGGCTGAAATGAGAGAAGCCCTTCAGGTTCAGGACAAAGTAAGATATGAAGCTTCTTCTTCTGGCTCTAGGCTGGATTTATGATCATTATGTAAGGAACTACCAAATTCAGACCAGCAGACAAATTGGCACCCTGAACTGTATTTTAATAATGTAATGTAAAAAGGTAATTATAAGGCATGTAAGTTAACTTAGTAGAGCAAGAAACTGCCTGTAGACAGGATATGCAGCATCTTATGAATGGATTACTATGTATTACATGCCTGCTGAGGAAACAAGGACAATTTGTCTCACATGTGGCTGATTCTTTGAAGAATTATGCCCCAATATCATGTCAAATAAGCAGAGTATTTCCCCAAGTATGTCACTAATGCTGCTTGTTATGACTGGCTCCATCACAGTCTAATAGAGAACCTTGATAAGAGTTTTCCACTGAGTCTATTACATTAATGTTGTGCTACTGGAATATTGTGCTGTTCCATCATTACTGCTGACATAAACTGTCTCCTCTGCAGGCAGCTGCCACTGGGTCAAACAACTTCTCACAGGGAAACTCTGTCAAGTTGACAGGTTGAGCTGATAATTAAAGCTCAGAGGTATTGTTACTTGAAACTAGGCTGCATCTAACACAGGCGAAGGAGACGCACTGTATCAACATGATGAGTTAGGTGGAGACAGACTACCTGAAGTGCCTACAGTGGATTAAAATGTCACAAGGAGCTTCATATAGATCTAATTTCTTTCGATTATCTCCTGCTCATTAAACTGTCTTCATCTCACGCCAGCGTTGTTGGGTCTATCTTTCTGGCGGTGAGACAGGATCTTTTTGCAAGGCTCATTTATTTTGCTCTAATGACAGACTTGAAGCTCTAAGCCAGCCAAAAAAGACAGGATGAGGCAGAAGACCTGAAGTTAATTGTGCTTTGATCCACCGTCCCATGCTCCGTCTATGATGTTGCAGCGCCATGCCAGCTCCTTGTGTCTGAGTGTGCATTTCATTGCAGTATGCGAGTGAATTATCTGAATTTGTGCTGCACTCCCACAGCTCCAAACATTGTCACTACGCATACACACGTTCGCATTAATATACGCACACATAGGAAGCTGCAATCTGGCGAGAGCAGAGCGTCTAAATCCAGCAGGTCTGACATAACATTGCAGCACCTGTGTAAACTGAGACATGACAGCAGGGGGCTGACTTTACTTTCAGTATTATTGATCTTTAACAACTGTGGCAACCAAAGATACAGACAAATCAATTTAATTACTACTAATCTGGCTCATCTGTGAAGTGGTCATGCGAGAATTATGGGCTTGGCTTCAGTGGAAATGTCTCAAATGCTAACTCTGAACACTTAAAACCCATCTGGGCCATTATTTATAAATCAAGTCTGTCATAAGCGAAAGCATTCCAGTGTTTCATCTGTACATATTATCTTCTTGATTTATTAAATGGAATTATACACACTGCACAGTGATTTTTCCTCTCTAACAAGACATAAGTCAATTTGAAACACCCCCACAATAAGGAACATTAATAACACCATCAACACTAATGACCATATGGCTCATTATTTAATCTTTGGTCTGAGTATTTATAAAAACGTATTAGCCATGGTCTATTGCGGGGTCTTATCACTTGCTTGATGTAAACAAACACACCAACATTGCCAACAGCCACTTTGTCTTGCCTGTGTGTGTGTTTAGAGATTGAAAGAGAGACTATTTCCACAGCAGTGCCTCTAACATCCTCTAATCTCCGGGGGAAAACGTCGCTCTAAGCTGGCAGCACAAGATTAAATGCAAACACTCAAATGTGCGAGCCCCTACTAGGCGACACACACACACAGACACACACAGAAGAAACAAAGTCAACACCCACAAACAAAGACCCTCCCAGGACTCAATCTTGTCATACCAAAGGGTGTGGTATTGAATTCATCTTGGGACAGATGTAGTGTGTGCTCAAGAAGTGCCAACACTGCTTACTGAAGGTGTACTGTAAAACTACAGTAGTGACACAGCTACTACTGATGAAGGTCGGTTCTCCATCTTTGCCCATCACAAGATATTTGTTAAAGCCCACACACACACAAATCCGACATCGACGAACTAGTGATGACCAAGGCCGACTGTAACGTCCTCTCACGTCAGCTGTGTCTTGGCCAAAAACTGCACCTGAACGCACCACAAAGACTACAGCCGACAGTCAACTAGCTCATACATTCTGCGTCTGTGAGAGAGGAAATGACTCTTAATGACTCTTAATACCCCCAGGTGGAGGTCATATGTATTTGTCATTCAAAAAGGGAAACTGGAAGACTGCAGACGTACAAACCTATGTTATGATAAAGTAATGTTTTTTGACACCAGTCTCACTAATATCGCCATTTCTAATCAATGTGTGTGATCACTTCTTTTTTTGTTTACCTTCTTGTGCACCGATTAGCTTGAACAGCCAATCAAGTGATTTCTCTTACCGACGGGTTCTGCTAATATAAAAAATGTCAGAAAATAAGAAAATAGAAAATAACTTATAACTTAATCATCAATTTATTTATTCTGCTCAGCCCACAGTCCAAAACACAAATATATTTAATTACCTATCATATAAGACAAAGAAAAGAAAAAATATTCCCATTTGAAAAGCTGGAACCAGAAAGTGTTTGCCATATTTGCTTAGAAAATTAATTAAAACAAAAACAAATGGGCTGTCAGATTAATCTCTGTTAGCTAGTCAATTAATGGAATTTCAGATCTAGTTAGCTGCTAAATGATCTGTTACGAGGTGACTGAATTAAGAACTTACATCCTTTGTCATTAAAACAAATATGCCATGTTAAAACGCAAAATTAGAGCGTCATAAATCACAATGCAACAGCCCTGTAAAGCACAGAATTACAGTTTATATGATTCAGTGGTTCAGCCATGACTAACAGTCTGAGTATAATATCCCAAAAACAAGCTGAAGGTGTGTTTGATATAATACAGCATACACAAGGTTTGTGCTTTAAAGTAGGATTAATCCTTCTCACTCAAAACACATCCGTGCTCTTCTCTTGCATGCAGAAACACTATCTGCACACATATTTCAGGAGGCCATTTGACACCATGACCTGAGCAGTTGTTTGGTGAGCTGCTTCAGGGCGACTAAAGGCTCTCTGAGGAGGAGATGGTGCTAATGGAGGTGGTAAAGGTGATGAATTGATGACCCCAGGCTAGGAGGCAGCAGGGGACAAAAAGGCCATAGGGGGCAGTTTAGGACAATAGCGTGTAGCCAACAGCCTCTGTTATGATCTTTTGTGGCGCAGTCAATACAACCACAGAAGACCGTTGGGTGTTAATCATTGCTCTCTAACCTGCTGGATTGTCGCAGAAATAAAAGGCGTGTGTATATCTGTATAAGTATTCATTTTCGTATATGAAAGGGATACAGTAGTATTTTTAATAAAAAAACAAATATGCAATGTATTCAAAACATTGAACCTTGCCAATGCCTAAAGGAGTACACACATTATGTATAAACTGCTTCATCAAATTTAAAAGACACCAGAGACTGAGACCAAAAGGAAGAAAATACAACATAATCTAGCTTCAACTCAAACAGAGTTGGGGGCGACAGTTGCAAGATTTAAATATAGAATGAGTGGAGCTAGTTTTTCTTGAAGCTTTAAGCAAATCCACTGTTGTTTTTAACTGTTAAATCTACAAAGAACCTCTCTGCATTAGCATGAGGTTAGCTGATAATGCTTACAGTTTAAGGCTTGACCCAGTTGAGGGCTACTGCATACAGAGAACTCAGGCCACAAAGGTCAGTGAAGTCAGGTCAGTCTTAACGAACATTGAGGCCAGTACAATGTCTCAATTTTGAAACTGGAGGTCTTTTTTCCGCACTGACGGCTGTGTCATTGTTTCACTATTGCATTTGGATTTGTAAAGATCAACAGTTCATTGGTTTTATGCTCTGACAACTGTCATTTACGTTTTACAATTCTCCTTGAAAAGAGGGGTATTGTATAAACACAGCTTGATTTTATAATGGTGCCTTTATCCAGGTTAGGTTAAAATCTTGACCTCCCTATAGAACAATTTACATCATCTCAAGGATACTATGTTATTATATTGTCATTTTTTTGCGTTAGAGCTGAAACAATAAGTCAATTATTCAATGTTTGTTGATCAAAAGAAAAGGAAATGGCAACTATTTTGATTGTTTCCATCATTTTTCAAGCAAACTGGCTGCTTTTCATTGTCACATACACTAGTACGCTGAATTTCTCTGGGTTTTGGAAATATGGTTGGCCAAAACTAGTCATTTGAATATGTTGCCTTGGGCTCTGGGAGGTTACAATCAACATTTTTGTCTCAGTCTATAGACAAAACTATCAATCAATCCCATGAAACTAATCGGCAGACAAACTGATAATGAAAACCATCTTATTTTCATTGGTAGAAACTAACAACATCGACCCCAAATATAGACAAGTCATGCTTGAACACACACACACAGACACTCCTTGGCAAACTACATCCCCTGAGAAAAGAACAACTCGTACCCATGTCAGCTTATAAAAGGAAATGAAGACAAATATGAAAAGATAAAGAAATGTCAAAAAAGTGGTTGTTGAACTTGGAGCAGTTAATAATTTTGACTTAAACTCATTCTCGCATGGGATAACACTTGTCAAAAGTAGTCAGAGCCTACCTTAGGAAAGTATAAATATATTCCACATCAAAAACCTGGCACTACTTCTGAAAAATTACCAGGAAAGAGAAAGGTCAAGCTAGATAGAAGTGAGGAACAAAAAAAAAAAGAAAATACTGACGGTAAAGGTATTCATCATCAGATAAACAGGAATGGAGATAGAGGGGGAGGGGAGACAGAGAAAGAGTAGAAGAGAGCGCAGAAAAACGTCAGCATCATGGAGCACTGTGGCCCTGAGCAATTACAAGCCAAAAAGAGACATGTCGTGGCAGGTCGACCAGTAGTTCTGTGTGAGGGAGAGGCTCTGTACAGCAACAATGGGAAGAGGAGGCAGCCACAGTACATACCACACTGTGGGCTGGGCTAGCACAAATGGAGAGACTCTGTTAAAGGAAAGAATGAATGCTGCTTCAGTATCCAGAGATGGTAGAGTGCTTGCTGTCGCTCCCTTTTCCATCGCCCTCTCAGCCTAGATTGAATATTGGCTTTGAAAACACACAGAGGGGAAAAAAACCTTATTAAAGCACTAAGCAATGACAGAGTGGATTTCAGCACGCTGTGTTTTGTGCTCATGAGGAAGGGAATGACTCACAGTTAAACACAAGCTGTTCTCCCACTGGTCTGATGTTAAGAGTGTGCTCAAGAGAACGGGTCTTTGAGAAATGTCGAAAACAATCATGGCTAGCACAGAGTCACAAGTGCCTTGTGGAAGCTAGTGGTAAGACTGTGTAAGAAAATACTACATTCATTTAAAAAAAAAAAATGATAGAAATGGTAAGCACACTTGTGTGACAGAGATCATGTCTTTAAGCTTTGGTTTTTGCCACACTGAGTTAAATAAAATGGACATTTAAAAAAGGTTAAACTGCTTGAAATCTTCTGGGACACACGACTGTAAGCTGATCAAAGAGCTTAATTGCTAAAAGGTTGGAGAAACACTCCGTGTAGTGGGAGGACTGGGCCGGGATAGAGAGCCCATGAGGCTGATTGCTAATCCCAACATCCAGCGCCTTAAGGCAGTGCCGGAGGAGACTCAGGCCATGGGGGGCGTTAAAATCCCCTGCCTTGCTCTGAAGTGCCTGCCTGGCTGTGAATATCTCCCTTTCTCCATCTGTTACCGATGGCACTCGCCAGCTAAGAGCTGGTAGGTGGATTGAGGAAGACATGGGTGGGGGGAAGACAAGGGTTTTAGCCCTCTTTGCCCGGGCAAATTAAAATTCTAATTATCCTCCATTACAAGCTGGAAGCGCTCTAAAGCAGATCAGATACTGATGACTTCTGCAACCAGCTGTTTGGTCGCTCTACGGAACAATAGGCCATAAAAGAGGGTGCGTTTTCAAGTGTGTGTGTGTAGGGCAGGGGAATCTGTGTGTGTCAATGTATGCTAAGGGGGGGATGTGTGTTGGATTAAGCTAAAGACCAAGAGGATGATGATGCTCTCTTTGGCCTGGTAAATATGTTTTTGTTCATGTGCTGGCCTCTCTCCAAGCCCTCTGTTTTTGCTGTTTTTGATGATGTTGCTGTCATTTTTGGGCTGAGGTTGTTTTTGTTTTTTGCCACGTTCCCATCTCTGCTGCTAATCCATGGGATTTTTAGCCAAGCTGTTGTTATTAGAGTGCAGTACAGTGCAGCAGAGCCCACGGTGGGATAGTGTTGGAAGGTATAAGGGGGCACGCAATACATTTCTGCTATCGGTGGATAGTGTTTTGTTTTAATGAACTACTGGTCAAACTGATTAAATTGGTGTACAGTCTAATAAAAGATACAATACGAACGCTAATATCTAGCTTCAAATCCAGTGAAAGTTTTTCAAGCGTCATTTGGTCAGAAACTACAAACTCGAAACTATAAGTGAGTCATAGTACAACTTCATAATGTGATATGGTGTGTATGTGTGAAGAGCAAGCTTCCTCCACTCACTTTCTTTCACACATACACAAACCTCACAGATGAGCTTCACACAGTATGAAGTGACACAACTCAGTACGCTGACCTGAGGGTGACACCGGGCGGTAACATAGGTTGCTTAATGTCTGGGTGACTGATACTAGTAGTGTCATGTTCTACTGCAAGTCAGTGAGGAGTCGTCATACTTAAACACTGACGCAAACACACTTACTTCTGCTTTCATATTCTGTCTACTCATAACAGCTGGGCCCTGACTCAAAAGCAGATTTTGTTGAATGAGAGGAAAGGTTATGGGAAAGAAAATGAGGAAAAAAAAAACAGCTTATGAATGTGGACTTTTATACTGTAGAGCAGAAAGAATGCAGAACAAAGCTGAAACCTTAAAGCATGAAACCCCCCCAAAAAAGCACACTGGGGCCTCTGGGGAGAAGGTGGAGGGACCTTACTGAGGAGGAAGGGGGGAGGCGGAGGAGGATGAAGGACACGGAGGCGTTGTGAGGGAGTTGCCGGAGTACACATAGATCCAGGCGGACAGTTTTCTCTCTATGCAAGTGTAGGTTGCAAGTGTCCCAAGGCGCCTTTGTAAACAGCAGGTTTGTACTGCTCACTGACATCCTATCTGTGTTGTGTGAATGATTAAGGGTATGAATCCGAGTGTGGGCACTTATTTCTTCTCCATACGCTCTAAAAAGGCCAACCAGTGTCTGTATAGCACACTGATGTCATAGCCAACGGTGTCATTTGTACAGTAAACAGGAAGTTTGCCAGAAAACACGAGTCAAGGGCTTCCAGAAGAGCATTTCCAGAGAACTCAGCGGCCCACTCATAACACATCTTCCCGCAGCTGCAAAACACACATGCTGCATACACCCAGGGTGAAGGAAGTCTCTTAACAGACACCACATCCTCCATATCCCCACCCATTTCTCCCCTGCTGTTCCAATGCATTTAGCAAGCCACGTGTGCTGCCATTACAACCCATTGTTCCCGCTCACTGAGGGATGGGGAACAGTGACAGATTTAAGCAGCGTGCCTCCGAACAGGACAACAGACAACTTTGCATTTGAAGGGTTAAATATGCATGGGAGGCCAAAGCGGGTGAGGGCAAGGGGGAGCACCATTGTGTGACCCTCTTTCCAACCCCGAGATACAGGCATACACACACATACGCGCACACTCTGCCCTCGAGTAACAGATGGGAGGATGTTAGCGAATGCGAACAGTGAGCTCCCCCCTTCTCTCTGCTTCTATCACCCTCACTGCTGAGGACAGCTGGGAGGCAGACATTCCTTCTTCTCAGCTTTCAGAGGAAAACAAAAGAGTGTGTGGGACCCCTCCCACACACACGTGCATGTGTTCAGACACACACAGAACCCCCTCCCAAAAAACTGTCAATGCAACTGTGGGCTGATCATATTTCAGCAGCCAGCAGAGGTATGAGTGCTGAGCCTGGGACATTTGTTGAAGGTGAAAGTCAGGGAGATAATCCCAACCCTGCTTACCAAGGCTGGCACGCCGATATGTTGGTAGCACGAGTTAGGTGTGGGCAGTTTAAGTCTATTGATAGTTATACTACAGATTTTTCTTTCAAACCACATTAAGACATAATTCAGTCTGCGTCCTTTTTTATGGGGACATTTGAGTTGTTGAACATGTTTACTGCAACAGAACAGCACATACTGTGCTACACACAACACTATGAAGGAAGCAACTTTAAATGGAGCGCAGGAAGACTCATACAGCGTTTGAACAGCTTATTAAGAGTTCAATTCACTTACACAAGTTCCGAAACCAAAAACTTCCAGACTCCAAAGCTTGTATCATCACAATTCCTCTATACACACAACAATCTGTGCATATTGTCACTTTTTTATTACAATAAATGATAAAAAACAATGATAGGACCATTTCATTTTAACCAGTAGAAGAGTTTTGGTTAACATGAGTGAACATGTAGATGAAACACTACATTATGGTGAAAGTCAAGCATGTTTCAACAAGTATATTCTAATTCAAGTTTACTCCCAACCTTGAAGACATACCGTGTCTCGAACTTTCAACATTTTGTACAAGCCCTGCTTAATGCAAAAGAATTGTTTATTTCTGTTATTTAGGAAACATGACTATGGCTATTATCCCTGTAAGAAACAAAGACAATGTGAAAGACTGTCCCAAACTTTGTATCAAGTCTCCTGTGATTCAACAATCCAGGCAGTGTTACAGCACTTCATCACCCTGATGAAGCCCAACTGAACTTTGACAGAGCAACTGCTCTAGCGAGTCAGCAAGACGGTGATCAAATGGCACCAACCAGAGTACAACTTCTTAACATATGTTCCGCTGAGAGAAGTGATATGTTGTCAGTGTGTGACTAGTGTTTTTTTCAGGACAGCAGGTACTTAGCATTCACTGTATCAAATATGGACAGAGCTTCTGAGTCTGAATATGAAGCCAATGCCAAAGAGCTTAAAACATGCATGGGGCAACTGTACTGGTTTCAAAAAGAGGCCAAATTGTATGTACCCTTAAGAGAAACTGACCCTACTTCTATCTTGATTTATTACCTCAGTAAACAGTTTCTTCATGAGTTTATGGTCTTAATTGCTAGTTTCCAGTCTTCGTCAGTACAGCATGGTGTTCATTTTTTAAACTATGGTCCCATTTGGATTTAAATAGACAATAAAGCAGGCTAACTTGTGAATGACAGGTTGCTACAACGGCATGTACTCAGGTCTCTTCTGGCTCCGAAAACCAATATGGCGACAGATGTAATACCAATCTCAAGGTCTTAGCAGTCCACAAACTAATGGGTGACATCCTGGTGGGTTTACACTTCGTTCTTACGTGCCAACATACTGTGTGTTTGCATTGACCGTGAATGTAACTGTGAATCTTTCTTTGCTCTGCATATAGCAACTGCCGTTCCCAATTAACAAAATTCTGAGAATATTAACAGCCACGTGCTAAAAATACATAAATAGCAGCAAGAAATCTTAAGTTATACATCAGCATGTTCACAGTGTAAGGACTTGGATCTAGACCGGGTGCCTAAAAAACAGGACATCCCCAATCACTGGTGTCACCATGTCAGTGCTACCGAAAAGAGAAGAAAGACTGAGAAAAAGCAGCATACCTGTATTTGACAGAGACAAAACATTGCCAAGAAAATATTAAACTCCTGGGCAACCATCCATTAGCCTTTAGTAAAAGCAAGGCAAGCCATGTCAAGACAAGTTGCACAAAGTTTCCATGATGTGTTAACTTTGAACATTTTCTTCAAGTTAATAACCATTGCTTGATAACATTAAACACGAATGCATACACAAGAAAATAATTCTGAAACCTCACATTTTAAGTTATATAAGTTGAGCAAGTGCAAAAATTCTGGTGGGCAAATTTGACTCGAGCCAAAAATACAACATGAAATAGAAAGTCTAGTAAGAGAGTTACCAATAAACTACTGCTTATCATCACGAAGAAGATACAAAGTACAGTTTATATTGCTGGCTAGACCTCCAACACAGCAAACTTTTTGTGGACTCAAACACAGATATCAAACTTCCAAATCCTGGATGGGACTGCTGCCAGCATGAAGAGCACAGTAACATCAGTTCAGTAACCGACTGAGTGTGAAGGGAAGCGCAGCACAATAAACAATAGACAACATAGTTATTTACTTGCACATATCAAAATAAATATTGCAACCTCAAAGTCGTCAAGCCTTTAGTCATCAAACACGTCAGAAGAAAGTCACACGTTTCATGTTATTTTCAAATGTGCCAAGTGAATTATAAATAATCAAATGTGTGACTCAAGCCCAACCGCAACTGCAGCAATCTACAGTTAATGAGGACTTCAGCCCACACATACAAACACAAGCTGTTAAAGATGACATGTTTTAAAAATCTGTTACTTGGGCTGAAAAGATTAAAGAATTAATCATCCACATTTATCAATTAAAAACACCAAATATATGGAGGTTGCAGCTTCACAAATGCTAAGAGTTGCTCACTTTTCTCTCCATAAACTAATCATCTGTGCTTTTGGGCCGTTGGTCAGACTAAGATGGCAATTAAAAGATATCTTTGGATTCTGTTGTAATTTTTTAATCTGATATAAATTCTAGGAATTAATTCATAGATGTACAAACATATACAAACAGATGGATGGAAATAAAAACAGATCAGACATACAGAGATGTGCACGCTTCTCATCAACCCTGACACAATTATCCAAATGGACTCTAGTGTAGCCTATACAAAGGCCTTCGCCATTTGGCTGTTGTTTGTTCCAGAGAGCTGTTTACAGATGATGTAATAAGGACAGAGGGCATTAGAGTGGAGCTAAGCCAACTGGCCACTAAACATATCAACACTCAATCTAATGGACTGGTTACAGTTGGAGGGATGGGACTAGACAGAACAAAACAAAAAAAAAACCAGGAAATAATGAGAAGAAGACGGGAAATATTAGGACACCCGGCTGGCAAAAATGAGACCACAGCATGTACCATGAAGTCACAGGAAAAAGTGAATACTAGATGTGTCAAAAGGGTTGTGTAGGAACAAGGGAGGCCGTGCTTAAAGTGAGGACACAGGGTAAGGCGTGCGAGTCAGCAACTATGCACGAAACTGAAGTCCCTTACAGCTCCACGGTTGCTGTTCTGAATAAAACTCTAGGCTCTGACTTCACTCTGGAGAAAGATCTGCAAGAATCATGAATTGTGGAGTGTCATCCCCTCTCTTCCCCTTATTTACAATCTCAATTAAACATCTACTAAAGCAGGAATGGAAATGGCTTTTCTGCTGAAATGCACTCAGTTAAAGAGAAACAGCTGTACACCATCTCCACCCATGACAGCCAGCAAAGCACATGCGGCAGGATAGCACATGTAGAGCCCAGCCCTTCCCCTTAGCTCAATATCAGCGAGTCTGTCAGATCAAGTGGTTTACTTTATTTTTCTGCCTAAGACTGGCTGTGTTTAAGTAGCCTCTATATGCACTTTAGATAATTTATTTAGCAAGTAAACTAGCAGAGAGCTTCTGACAAAGCTAAAGTTGGACTAAAGCTAAAAGCTGAATCAACAGATTAAGGGTTGTGCATGCTGCAGTACAGTGTTGCCCCATTTCCACTGTATTTCTACAGCTGTGGCATGTTGAGGCATGACTGTATGCATTTCCACTCTGTAGTCCACTGTGGATTCTCAGCAGGTGATAACTGCACAGGCCGTCGGCATTTCAGTGGAAACACGTCAGTTGCCGCTCTTGTGCTAAACCGATGGTCATGCAGGCGGCTGAGGAGAAACCACTGTTTGAAAAACAGTCTCATTATATCCAGCTGTCAGTAATTTAGTAGCTGCTGTCTAACCTAAAATTTTCTGTGGCATGGAGATGTAATTGCTGTTTTAAGATAGTGTTAATGCAAGCCAAACATTTACTGCTGCTGCTGCTGTTTAACATTTACAGCCTAGAGACCGCTAGAAAGTAGATATGAGTGAGTAGACCCATATCTGTATCTATTCAGCCAACTAAATTATCTGTATCCATATCTGTTCCTGGAATGGGCAGGACTTAAACCACAAAAGGCCGGGGCTACCAGGAGGTTAATTTAAGCCTGAAATAGAGTGACACAATAAGTATAATGATAATAATAAAGGATTATTTTATATTATTTTATCTTATGGCCTAAGATTAGCTTTTTTCTTCTGGCAGTCACAATTACACTTCATTTAAGTGATGTTCATCTGTGAAGATTATCTTGCCAAACAGAACACGCATGTATCATAAACTTGTTGAGGGAAACAGAGCAATGCTAGCTTCTGGGTTAGCCTACAAAATGTTATCCCTACCCCTCTCTATTGATATGGGTTGATCAGAAGTTGCTATATCTATCATTTATTAGAAAACTACTTCCAGAACAGCATCAGAACTGAACTTCAAATTAATGTTTTTGATCACACGAGCGAAAAAACTATTATAAACTTCAAATAATAAACTTCAGTTAGCAACCCATTGAAGGTTTTCCTTCATCAAGAGAATGGATATTGGCACATTTTACTTGTTTGCTCAACTCTACTAGAAAGCCTTGTTGTGAAGCATCAAGCAAGTACGATGTGGATGTTTATGCACTTCATGTCAGTAGTTTACTGTTTACAGTTTTCCTGATAATATTATGGAAATATGGTAAAAGCCACAGACAAACCTCAAGCTTTCAACTTGTCAGCAAGATATCATATTTTAGCAAACCATTCGTGCTACGCCTGCGTCATGAGCTCTGACATTGTTGCTCACAGTCTGGCGCGGTTTGGATGTCTCAACCATTGGCAAATTCAGCATATCTGTGTAGGATGCTCAGTGCCTTATGTGTAAGCTGATGAACTTGTTTGAACAGGATGCTGCCGTTGACTAACGGTGTGATGAAAAAAAAAAAAAATCAGCCCACACTGTTTCAATGGGCCAGAAAAACACACAAATCCAAGAGGAGGTGAGAGAGGAGGGACCAAAGACAAGACAGACACAGAAAAAAGTCAAATAAGAGAGAGATTACGGATATGTACTTTGGCAAGATTTTGAGGAGACAGCTTGACAATGTAAATCCAAAAGAATACAAAACACACACAAAAGTACAATGATGGTCAAAACACAAAATAAAAGAAAAAAAGAATGAATAAAAAGACTGAAAGAAAGAACTGAAGCAGAAGCAACAGAAGACAGGAGAGACTGGGGGATATATTTAGCAGCTCATTAGTCAGAGATGTCCTCTACTCAGCAGGCTGGTCCCTCAGATGAGGCCCTTTGGAAATCATTATGACTGCCTGCTGCTTCAGACAACTGCACACGTTTCACAGAAAAACAATTTACAAATCTCCTCTCTCCGGCTTTAATGTAGCTTCAGAATAATCCTCAAGTGCTGGAGAAAACAACGCTTTGAACAATGCAAAGTAAGATGTTGTTTTTAAAAGTAACTGGCTTTTTAATATTATCATATTAAATATTGCATTAGCAAATAACCAGTAACAGAGCTTGTTTATAAATGCAGCGCCATGTATCTTAACCTATTTTCTATGTTATCAGATTTGACCGGCTGTGTGCCAGTGCCACCACTCCTTTGCTTCGACATTCATTAACCTTTACCACATGGCACCTGTTACCAGGGGAGGAATAACAAAATGGCAATCAGCACATTGAACAAACAAAAATGTCAAATTCCGTATTAAGACAAAAATATGATTAACAGACACCCAGAATGGTAAAAAAAAATCTTAATAGAAGTAATAAAAAATGGGATTCAAAAAATAAAAATCACATCCAATGATAAGCTTAGTGTTACGAGGTGAAGAGGGAGCGCTGCGTAGCTAACAATAATCCCGGCCATCTGTGATCTTCACCAAGTAATGGAACTGTCTGGTCAACCATTCAAAGTGAATGAAACAGTATTGTGTCGCCTGTCCGCACTGCAGTATCTGTTTCCATGGAGTATGTTTTTTTCTATCTGGTGAGGCGTTTAAAGTTTCCCTTCAGGGCTTGATTGGGTGTGAGAGCTGTTAAATGGCAAAGGGTGAGAGCAGAGAGTGATGGCTCAAGTGATAAACACACAGGTAATGAAAGAGAAAGGCTGATGGATTCAACCAGACGGCCTCTAATGGGCTCTGGTCTCACCTGGCTAATGGCTGAAGCCTTAAAGAGAGTGAGAAAGAAGAACAGAGACATCATAGAAAAGGGGGCTGCGCTGGGCTCAATATACTCAGTCACGCACACACACACACAGTTCGCAGTCCTAATTGCAGACTGGTGATCTAGCGAGGCAGCAGCTTGCAGTGGTTTGGCCTGTGGCTTCCAACACCCCCCTAAAAGCCCTCTTTGTTCTCACATTTCAGAAAGGAGCCAGTAGCCAACATATTGCTTTACTCCTGCCTGCCTGCTAACAGCCTTGCTAACAGGACTTCAGGGGACTATTCTGAACAGTTAATTGCACTGGACCCACTGTTCCCCCCTCCCCTCGGGCTGCACTGTTTGTAAACCCAGCCTATCTAGCAAACGTTCTGCGAGGAGAAACCAACAGTGTGCAGACATGCTTGCACACTGTGGGTTTTTTTGTACAGCCACACACAATTTTGTTTGGCTTCAGAAAGCAACAAGTTTCAAAGACTACAGCTGTTTAAGATGCCAGAAGTAGGGCATGGTGGCCCATTCAGATATTTTCCTGTGGTCAGAGCAATGACGCTATGCTAGCCGCTGGAGTCTACTCTGTTATTACAGAGAAAAAAGGGAGTTGTCAAGTCTTTTTTTTTCCTGAAGCAACTCGACTTACAAGAAAACATCCTCATATCCTTGGTTAGGTCCTCCGCGCTGATGGAAGACCTGCCAAAACAAAGGGATCTGTCTGTGCAATAGGCCTTCATCAGGTGGAGAAAAATGTATTCAACTCAAGCCAAGAATGGATAACAATCGATTGTCAAAAACAAACACAAATCTCAGAGGAAATTACAAAGGCAGCTCTCTGCTCCTTCTCTTGCACTCCTCCCCCTTCACCTTGCTCTCTTCTCTACCCTATTGACTCCACTTTTCTTCCAGGCCCTCTGAAAGCCATTTCCCGTTCTCACACATGAACATACATAAACGTCACCGCCACACAGAGCACACAGCGGGCTTGTTTGTGGGAGACTTCTGGTCCTCGCTGGCACTTTCCTGTCCAGCTTTAACTCAACTTCACAAGACAATGGCTTTTCAGAGGGTATCGTTTATCTATCTAAGTGGACCCACAAGGATCATCCGAGTCTTTTTACCTCCTGGTATATAACACTGTTAGAGCAAAAAACATGGCATGTGATCATGTGAATAGACCCTTTGGCGCTCCTAGTTCTCATCTTTACTCTTTCTGACTCACTGTCTAGGACCACTTCCTCTGGAATAAACCACAAAGGCTCACTCTAAGGAATTGACACCATATTAGGAACTGAGCTCTATGCAGCAAACATTAGTGGGATGTCAGATAGACTCAGAAAAGTCATGAAACAAGCAATATTTGCGCTGTGCCCTGAAAATCTTCCACTCTGAAGCCATTTATCCTGTGCAAACAGTACACAAAACCCAAGGTGCCGCTTTGTTGCTGTGTTTGTTTACTGGCACCCAGCTTGAATGCAGAGGATGTTTTGTTTAGCATGTTTCTATTTTTGGAAGAATGTCCTGAATTATAAACACAAATCATACACAGTAATCTCAAACACAAATTTGAGTGCAACATTTACATTAGCTCAGCAGATACCCTGCTGGTAATCTTGTTTACACTCAACAGCTAAACGACAGATAAAAAAGACATGAGTTGGACTGTGATTGGCTCTAAAAATACCTCGGCCCCAGCAGGCTTTGTGATTGCGTCCCAACGGAGCGCATTAACAGATATAAGAAATTGTTGTCCTGACCTTTCCACAGAGAACATGAAGTCACCAATGCAGGAACTTAAAGCTTTTCCTTTCTTTGTTAAGCGAGGCAAAATGGGAGCAAAGAGTACCTCAATCTTTACGGTCTATCATCCTGTCTCTACATCTTATTTCCTATCACTCAAAGGCCATATTTCCGAAAAGAGTAATATCCAGAAATGAGTTAAAGTGACACAAACCTCCACAGACCCGAAATAGAAGCCGCTCTGTGCTGTATGCTGGTCTCTGGTGTTTAGCGCTCGGCTCTCGTATGCAAATGCTGTACAGTATATTTTTTTTTAGGATCCATTTCTATTCACACAGCACACTGCTATTTGTAGGAGTCGGGAATAAGCCTGTCAGCAGTGATGAAATTTCATATTCATGAAAATTTCCAGAGCAATCTCCATCCCTGGAACACGTCAAGGGATTACCTGTGTGAATTATGTATGGAGAGCAGAGGAGAGACGGCGGCTAGTGAACAGGAGAACTAATAACATGATGACTTTAAGGCTTTAAAACGAGTGGCTCACCCCTATGGTAATATGTCTAATTATTGGTTAATTTCATATATTCATGTTGTCAATGTTGCCCTTCACGTATTGATTGTTCGAGTGTTGTAATTGCTGTTATCGCTTATGTTTACATTTGAGCTGTTCTGATTTAAATCCACCTTTATTGTTTTCTACTGAAAGGAAGTGAACCCATTTCTCATCAATAACCATTAAAGTTTTATAAGCAAAACAACATGAAAACTATTTGAAAGGAGCAGTGGGTTTTTGTTTGTTTCTGTTACTTCTGTTATTGCCTTTCCTTTCTAGATAGAAGTAGCTTGTGATGTTTGATTAAATATTTAAGTTCATACTACAGTGCCTGGATTGAAAAATTCCAAAAAACCCATTCATCATTAACATGTCAGGGAAGAGATTTATTTCAACACAGTTTCCCAGATGGTGTTAATATATTTTTTAGCTCATATTCATTTAATGCGAGAAGGCAAATGTCGAGTGTTGTACACCATTTTGATGAGCCAGAACTCTCAAAGTGTGAGTCAGCATAAACAACTTCTTGCAAACAATAAGGAAGTAATTATGCAAGAAAGACACAGGTATGACAACACCTACAAATAACCAGTCAGTTCACTCAAGCACCACCTAGAATTTTCCATTACATTTTGGAAAATTAATTACGGCATAAAATAATGCCAGTGGCAATATGAAAACAAAGGAAACTGTAAATAATACATTTGTCTGGGTGTGTTGTCCATGCAAATTCCTTCAAGGAGCTAATGAGACAGTAAGTCTAGAAAGATTCAGTCAGTTCATAAATCGCACTGCCAGTTGAAAAAAGTCCTTGTGGTGAATGTGGAGTCTAGAGAACTATCTGTCCTTTTCCATCAGTTGACTGGCAGGCTTAAAGGCACAGGTGCATTATGGGTACTGGAAAGAAAATCTTGGGAGAACATTTGTCCCAACGTAAGGCAAAAATATGTCATAAACACGGTCGATAAAGCCTTTTGATACACCGCCTAACAGAGTTTTTGGGTGTCCTGATACTGTATGTTACATGCATACCATCCATGAATAACCACAGTGAGTAGAGCGGTTTGCACACATGTACACACAAGTATATACACACATACAGTGCACAGAGCACGTGGGCTGGGGATTTGAGGACACATTTCCTTGGTATTGGTAGGCAGTGTGTGTTTGTGAGTGTGTTGGACGCAGAACGTGAGCGTGATACCAGCCCCTCTGGGCTCTACATGAATCATGTGTATTACATAAGAGAGAGAGAGAGACAGAGAGAGAGAGAGAGACAGAGAGAGAGACAGAGAGAGAGAGACAGAGAGAGCAAGAGAGAGAGAGGATACACTTGGGATCAGCCGCTCCCTCCCCCTGCCCATCCGCCCATCGATTCCTTCTGTTGCCGTTTCTCACACACATACACACATTCACTTATTGCAGACATTTAAGAAAGGAAATCAATTAACACTTTAAAAACATCCCAGAGCCTTAAACCACCGCTCACACACATTATTCACACATACACAGTCCGCCTCCTCTCTGTGGCAAGGACATCTGGCACATTTCACAAGCTGGCTATGTGAGGGGAGTGTGTGTGTGTGTGGGTCGTTCATGTGGGTAGGTAGTGTGTGTTTGTTTGGGGGGGGAGGGGACTGGAACATCGGAGGGCTGAAGTGAAGGGAAAGCTGGCACAAGTGAAGGGGTTCAGTGAGTACATGTCATCAAGATTGTATTTCTTTTGAAGAAACACAGGCTCTGTATGTCCCCTGCTGCTTGATGAATTCTTGAATTTCTTATGTTTACTTTTACTTCCAAGTATGAACAAAATTCCCCTCCACTTAACAATCGATTCAATTTGAAAACCTGAAACTTCACACTCAAAGATAATAATCTTAGATCTGAGACTGAAATACAAAACCTGATCTGAGGGTTGTTGTAGAGTAATAACCAGAGCTGGCTAGTTGTGCTAAAAGCTCTCAGAGGACGGTAAATGTCAGGGCTGATTAAAACCTTATGACAGCAATGTGACCGCAGACAACATCATGTCTCTGTTTCACTCAATAGCAGAGGAAAACTGTTGTGACTCATTAGGGCAGTGAATGGATTCGCAGAGTGTGTGGGATTGGGCTCTCAGCTGCCGCTCGGAGGCAGAGCAACCTGACCGAGCCAAGGGTAAAAGGAAGCCAATTTAATCTAACTGACCTGCAAGACAGGGGGGAAACTAACCCCGATCAATTCACAAGAGATGGGCGAAGATGGCGGTTCAGTCAATGTGTATCATGTGGGAGCAGTGATGGAGAGGGAGAAAAAAACGTGTGAGTATGTGTGTCTGCGTCTTACCTGATGCGTGACCATGAGGGAGCAGGGTGAAGAGGAGGAGAAGCGCGGAGGCAGCCAGCCTGTGGGCTAGAGAGGAGGAGGTGAAGGAAGAGGAAGAGGAGGAGGAGGAGGAAAGGGCTCTCGTCTGAAACGCTACCATTCCATCGCACATCTTTTCCTCCGGCGACCAGCGAGAGTCCTCTACGGCTTAACCTGTCCAGGCCACATAGAGAGGAAGGGATAGAGAGGGAGGGGGGAGGGAGAAAGGACGCGGATTACTATCAACATTCAGCGAGGATTATGTAACCAAAAGCAACACAACGAGACAGGAGGGAATAGAGTGAGAGAGCTGTAAAGACTTTAAGAGAGAGAGACAGTGACAGGGAGAAGGCCGTCTCTGCACGTCATCAAGTAACAGTTGGTTTACCGATAATAACGGTGGCATGAATGATTCTACGTGTACTTCCTCTTCTCATGTTTTAGTTCCTTAAATGGCATCCTGCTATTTAACCAGCCCCCAGACAAACAATTTCCAGCTCTCCCTTTTAAAAACCACCAATGGCAGCAGAAGCAGGAGACTTCCTCTGATCTCCCCTCCATCCCTACGTTTGGCTCTTCCACAAGATCTAACTAAATAAACCAGGCATTACACTCTGCTGTAGATGATGTAACAGGGAAAAGATCCCTGCTGCTGATGAGGTAGCAGCTTTAGGGCGAGAGACGCTAAAAGCATGTAAGAAGAGAGAGAGAGAGAGAGACAGATAGAGAGAGAGAGAGAGAGAGAGAGAGTCAGCGCAAAACAAAACAGTGATTACAACTGCAACTTTAGCAAAAGTCCCAATGGGCAGAGAGAGCTGCATTTTCCTAAAGCTTCATCATAAAATAAATAAAATTTAAATCAGTTTATGACTCCGACTGCTCCCTGGTGTCTGAGCAGCAAATATATGTCTTTCTGTGAAATATAAGTTTGTGCTTTGATAAATGTAGAACTTTTGAAGCAGGAATTCCTTAAATGTATTTATGAAAGAAATGTGAAAAAGAGGGTACAGTACTTTACAGTTGAATGGAAAAACAGATGCCATACCACCCTCTGCTCAGCTGTGACGCTACTCTGCCATATGCTGTGATGTGAGTTTGATGGCTAAATTATGTAAACTATTTCAGGTGCTATATTCTGAAATATCTCCTGTATTCTTTAGCCGCTCATCTGGTCAACATTCTGTATAAAATGAAAACTACATCAGCCTCATAAGCTTCTGTTTTGTTCCTTCTAACACATATTACTGCATTGACTGCAACAAATGTTGTTACTCTGTTTGTCTAAGTTCATATCTACTTTAAGGCCTTGACACTTCTGCCAATCCCATGTAGAATTGGCGGCAGTGCACGATAAGAGAAACAGAAAAAGAAAGGGAAAATACCATTGTACCATTTGCAACGCTTTGAAAGTGGCGAGAGTGGTTTCAAAAAATACAGTTGGTTTTTCCACAGTCCCGGGTCTTCTACTTTCAAACAAGGAATACAGACTACCGTTCACACAGGTGGAAAACATAAAAGGTAGTAGGCTGTCAGCTGTGGTCGTTGCGGTACGGTCAAGTACAGCTTTTTGGTCTTGACACAGGCAATGCAACATACAGCTACCCTTGCCACTAGTTCTTTGATGTGGGTTTGGTTAAGTGGTATCTGTTGTGTCGGCAAAAAAGTTAATATAAAATCAAACTGTGCATTCCAAGAACAGCTGGATGACAGCAGAGTTACTGTGAGACACCTTTAAATGGCACCAGAGGGATGAAAAACACATCCATACGACAACCTCATCCTCTCTTCACAAACCTCTCTCCATGATACCAACTTCACTAACTTCCTAAAAGCATTTGTCAGTTGATTGGGGGGGATACAACAAGACTCACACTGTCATTACATAAATGAGATGCAGGTGCACATAGGCTTGGTCATGTTGTTTCAGAGAGAGTGGAATAAAGTAGCAGTAGTTGCATTTTATAAGGAACTAGCTTGCTGCCAGGCAGCATATCCTCAAGAGCAGGCAGAGGGCCCATTACAGTCACACAAGACTGCTGAGCTAATGGCTACAGTAATGGTATGGCTGCACTTAGAGAGCCGCGAATTTGATTGCAGATCGGCTGCATGGCTACTTGCACTGCCATGGACGACCCAGAACTACCGTGATGAGGGAAGTAACTGGAAACGCACATGCACAACCCAGTAGGGCTGCACAATATTCAATATGACCAAGTGCAATATCCAAATCACAGAGGGTAACAGCATTATAATGAAGTACTGTAGTGCTGCAGAGAGTACCTGGCCTACAAATCCTGTTCTCCAGATGTAAGACAACATATTCGTTTTGTACAGGCTCCAACAAATGTCACGTCATCATGATTTGTATATATTTTTTGAGTGAAAATGAAAATTGTGATGCAAAAATGATCATTCCTACTATTCATGAATCATATCGCAATCACATGATATGTCAAACCAGCTCTACTTTTGTTTTCCTTTACCGTATTTTGCTGCCCTATGGTTAGATGACTGTATATAGATATATTCCATTGAGCTGTAACAATGAGTTAATTAATAATCTCCAGCTAATTTGAAAGACAATTCTTAGTGATAATATTCAGTTTATAAAGACGAATGACTCACAAGAGTAGCACATCATCTCATTTGAGAAGAAAAAAACAGAGCATTTTTGGGATTTGTTCTTGGAAAATGACTAAAAAGACAAAACAGTTATCACAATAATTGCAGTTTAATTTTCAGTGGATCGAATAAATGATAAATCAGTTCAGCTGCATTGTACAATTTTCTGACATTTTTTAGACAAAACTATTAACCGAAAAAAAGGTAAAGCAGGAAAAAAGGGTTAGCTACTTTCCGACACACAGAGCTGGACCCCCTACTACCTGCCACCTTTGTGATGTCCACAATAATAGGATGGAGAGTCATACCTGCATGCGGAGCAAGGCAGTGGGAGAGAGTGACGTGAGTCGGTTTTGGCAGGACAGTTTGGGTATTGCGTTGAGCCAAAGGGCATACAGTCAAAAACACATGCAGGGGACCTGTGCCAGCCATTTGATCCATAGACGCTTTCTCATTTGTCCATGTTGGGATCAAAGCACTGGGTTACAGAGAGGCCCTACGTAACTAACACAGATGCTGTTCTTGCCAGATGAACGTCTTAGAAATATCCACGACAAATAAGAGTCAAAGTCAAGACAAAAAGTAACACGCGTTTTGTTCAAAGGCACTTGTTGGGATGTGAACAACCACTTGGGATGGCATTTATAATGTAGGAATGCCCTCCAGAGAGAGCTGAGGGCAGAATATTGACCGGCCAGTGTGTTTGCAAACTGAAAACTTAAGCAGAATCAGCCTAATTGCTTTCACACAAGAGCGTCTAAGAAATGAGAACGTCATTAACGCTGTGCTATGGTATCTCACAAAATAGAGCCTTCCAATTAGCTAGAACAAGATAGCTTGGAGCCTTAAAGGGTATTTTAGTAGATCTTTTAATGCACTGACTTCACGTTCATGCTAACACAGCAGGTAGTTTGACAGTGAAAGAACAGAAATACTTTCAAGTTTGGATGACAACTTTCTAACTTGCACCTGTCTGTGTTTCCTCTCAGATGCTGCCCAATATGATTAACTTGACACATCACATTAAAGACTGTGCTGCTATTTTTAAACCTTCAAGAGATTTAGTTTCTTTTTCCTGGAACAAAATGTTGTGTAAAACCGCATAAACAAACACTTCCTGCCTACAGCTGCAAGTACGCAGGTAACATTAGCGCATCCAGATCACAGATTAGGGCTTGTAATGACGTTGGTGTGTGTACAGTTGAACAGTGAATGTTTGAATAGCTATCGGTATAATTTCAAAGCCATTTTAAATGGCTGACATTCAAGCTATTATATTAATGTGATTACGATATGTCTTATCGAATTTGAAGCACCAAAGGTTACTAAAAGACACACCGATGTTGCATGAAAGGCAAACACGACCTGGTTTCATACAAAAGAACAAGCCAACTTCCTTGTTTCATATTAAATAAAGCTTAGAGTGGCTGGAACCTCTTTTAATAATTAAATAGAGTGTTGCAGCTCACTGTCAGATTTGAACAAGACAGTGGAAAATGGCATCCTTAAGAGGGAATTACTGCCACAACCAGAACAAAGCTGCTCTGAAGGTGCCCACTTTAAAAAGCTGTGTTGAAACTGAACATCATGCTGGGCCAGATCAAAATGAAGACATTTCTTTTCATATAACATATATTTATGTTTGACGTTAGTCCTGTTTTATTTAAATGATTTATCAAGACATATGTTGTTATACTCGATGTTCTGGTTCCAGAGTATTTAAAATATTGCTTAAACTGGCTAGACAAGGTTTTGCTTTAACGTATCATTATGATTGATTGCACAATGTAGTGGATATAGAACAATGACACCATCTACGTTTAGATTGGTTCTCTGTAAATCCTGCATTCATTATACCATTTTGTCTGTGACCGGTCATGAAATATTTCTGGAAACTGAAGGCTGACTGGTGATCCAGCAGCCGGGCAGTATTTCTATCTGCTTTTAGGTCTCCATTATCAACTAAATGAAAGAACAAACTCACATTTTGTCCTGTGTTGTTGGTAGTTGCTGCTCTGATAAAAACAGAATACATTTTTACATTTTTAAGGAGGCAATTTCCAGTCTATTTCAAAACAAGGTGTTTCCCTAACCCTAACCATGTGATTTTTGTGCCTAGACCTAACCAGGGCATGAACACATTGTTTTCACAAGAGAAAGAAAACTGAACTTTAGGAAACGTAAAGTTGCAACATAAAGAAAATGTCAAGTTTTAACTTATCAGTGGTTTGCAGAAACGTATTCTACCAACAATTATTCTGGCAATTAGGTTGCTCGTGAACTAGGGGGACGGAGCTGTCTGTTTCCACTTGAAATCAACTAAAGTTGAAATGATTCAACAATTGTGCATCCATTTTCTGCTGGGTATCTCGAAGGGTTGCAGTACTTGTAGGTTATTAAAATACTGTACTCGCCAAAGTCTTTCATATCAAGCAAAAAATGCTAAACATGCTAATTGCAGCTTCTCCAAGGTCAAATCTGCTTTTTTACTTTTACACTGAAAAAATATATAACCACTGGGGCAACCTGATTTTCATTTTCACTGTGTTTTCAACAATAACTACCAAAATCACAATGATGTGACATTTGTCTGTTTGTGCCAAATAAATATGACTTACATCTGAGAACAAGATTTATAGGCTCTGCAGCACTACAGTTCTTTATTATAATGCTGTTTTGTCACACATTTTACCGTTATCAAAAAACTGCACACTTCTGTGATTTGGATGTAGTAGACATTTTGATTAACTGCGCAATCCTAATAATTACTAATGCAAATAATTGTTTGTTTCAGCCCTTGAGAACTTTTATGAAAATAGCAACGCTATTTGTCAATTTTGTGAGACATGCTTCCGCCCACTGTATTAGGAAAGTAGAGGTTTATAAAGCATAAATACTTAGTCTATTTAGTCCACCACTTGGGGAAAAACCTATGCAACTCTCCACTTCAGACACCAGTGAGACAACCAGCCAGCCAGCAGGCTGCTTCTGCAGTTTTTCAGCTGCCAGGGGCTCCTGGAATGCAAAGGGAGCCAAGGAGAGCAGCAGCACAGGCATGTGTCCGGGAACAGAGAGCACTCAGTGTGCCAAAGAAACAGCCGGGAGGAGATTTCCACCCGATAGGCCCCAGTGCTGCTACTGCTGCTGGTAGAGCCCGCCTGGGCCTGCGGAGGGAGCCCAGAGATGGGGCTCTGCATGGCAGCACAGAAAGGAGTCTTTGTTATGAAGTATTATGTAGTGTTAAGCCCCACAGCGGCTGAGCATCCCTGTGTACTGCCGCAAGGAAGGGGACAGAAAGAGACAGAAAGATGGAGACAAGAGAAAAAGAGAGCAGAAAGACAGAACATAAGGAGAGAGAAGCAAGATGAAACAAGAGAATACAAGGGGAGACATACTAAAAATGAGAGACACGCTGTCAAATGTTATGTTGACAGCGGTGAAAGGCTGGGATATCTGAGAATGGGATTGAAGCCAAACACAGTGTTCTTATCTTTACTCACAAGATGTTTTCTCTAAGCTATGTTGTCAAACAGAAAAGGCCTCTGAATGCTGGACTGGGAGTTATAAAAATCACACTGCAGCTACACAATGGGGTTTAAATTGAGAACCATTAAAGCTGCACATTGTATATCTGCTAGTTGCTCTGTGAAAGCCAGAATGTGGACAATGTGTAAAAACAAAATGTGTCAGTCTGAACAATGGGAGTCAAGTGAGTGATTATGACACATTAAAAAAATGTGCTCTAATCAGTTTTGTCCAGCAAAATACGCTGCCTCGAAACATTATGAAAACATTGGATACTGTCGAACACTGAAAATACAGCAACAACAGTTTAGTGTGATTAAAAACATCATAAAATAGCATAAGCGGGCACATAACCACACAATGCCTTGCATAAAATTACTTTTACCATCAAAAATCTTATTGTAGGCGGGCTGGATTCATTTACAGCAGTGGTAATTGTGTTAAAAAGCAGTTATGATGCTTGTACACTGAGAAACCCTTAGTGGATAAAGGGATTGACTGGTTTTGGCTAAACCATATCACATCAAGGAAGTGAAAATATCTAAACTAAAATACAATGATGCCATAAAGCAGGGATAGCTACCACAGTGTAAACTGTGTGGCAAAACTGTCTCTAGGAATGCATGATCATATCCTCAACCCTAGCTCCACAACAACAACATGTGGTGCACCATGATTTGATCAAAACATTAGCCAACTCAAAAAAGCTGTTTGCTTAAAAAGGGAACATTACCTTCCTCTTCCTGGCTTAAAGGGTCTCACAAAATGTTTAGTCTTCATTATGACGATAAGCAACAGCTCACATCTGGACTTCCCTGACAGTTTGCTTTGGTTATGTGTCATATCTTTCCTCACAAAAGCCAACAGGAAACGACTCACTTAACTTTTACTGGAACATAAAGCGAGGGTGACGGAAATAACAGCGTCAGGAATATCCGAGAAGGCAGACCCTCGAGATTCAATAATAACGATAATAATAATACAAGCCCTGTAACTGTATGAAACGTGGTCAACTGGCTTTACAGCGGCTCTGAAGCAGAGTCACACGCTTCGACACGTGCAACTGTACTGCGAGCTATTTAAACAAAGAGTGTGGTGGGCTGCCAGGACTACACACACACACACACACACACTCAGACAAAAACAAAGACACAACCACAGCAACACACAGGCTACAGCTGTAAGATATTTGTTTCAGTTAGTCTGACGTTAATACGCCATAAAATCAGGATTCAATGCGACGTTTTCTGTCACTCAGCTAGCTTGTACTTATTGTTCACATGACCAGAATGTAACAATACAGTAAGGCTACAGCTGTTAACTGTTAACTAGCTACTCGAGCCGGTTTTCTGTTTTATTGTGTCTGTAAGCACTTTGTCAAGCAACTGTACGTTAGCTAACCAAGACTTAAAGCCAGCTAAACACGGCAGACATGTCATAAACATGTAGTTAGATTAGTTATCTTAACGTTAACAGATATTAGCGGATCACGACTAGCTTAATGACTGTAACAACACACTTCGTTAGGTTAGTTAGCCGACACAAAAACAAAACTGACAACTCGTTATTCTCGTTAACAAATTGCTAAACATTTACCCTAGCATGCGTAACTCTTTCCCCGTTTGTAACCATGAAGTCGACGAATACAGGACAGGCAGAAAGCGAAAGGCAGAGCAGGAGATCTCGTAGTGGCCTATGTGTGCTTAGCTTGCGAAAAAAAAAAAAAACAACCAAGAAAAAAAACTCACCAACGTAAAGGTTACCAGCAGCGAGCCCTCCTCTCACCGCTTCACATTCGAGGCATTAACGCTCGTAAAAAATGGCGACACCCAAACGAGAATGTGGCGGAATTTAAAGAAAAATATACAGTTTTCGTCGTGTAGTTACGTCCGCGCCGCTGTGTTGTTCCCTGTCCTCGGCTCGCCAGCTCTTTATTCGAGGTGTGCGGAAACACTCGCTGTGAGAACTCTACCAGCTGCCTCGCTCTCGCGCGGTCTCCATGGCTACCTCGTTAAAAGGGCGGATCCTAATGTGTCAGGCCCAACCACAGGGCTCGACTTCAAAATAAAAGCACAGGATGTGTTGGGGGGGAAACAAAAGAATCCAGCAGCATTCAGGACAATAAATGCTGCAAACACATACCAGAAAATTGGATGTATTATGGTGTAAGTGCCTTTGTAGAGATTTCTGGTGGTGAATGGCTCTGATGCCCCTTTAATAATAGTGGAATCTAAAAAAAAATGGGTAAATCCGAATCCTTGATATAAACATATAAACAAAACTATCTGCAGAGATTCATCATATTCATTGCTTTTCTTCCAGTTACTATCTTTAGATGGATAAAAAACTCAACATCTTTTTATTTAGTTGAACTGGCCAACTGGAGAAAAGAAATTAAAAATGCTAAAATACAAAATTGTAATGCAGAATAGAATGGGGATATCTTTGCATGTTTTTTTGTGTTTTACCTTTTGATATACTGATGTTTGCATCATAAATCCTATAATACATCTGTTCTGGAATATTTTTGTCAGCTTTCTGAGAAAAAATAGTCCTAAAATATCATTTTCTAGCTTTTTAGTCTCTTTCAAAAAAAAAAAATGCTTGTCTCCATCTTGATAGGGCTGTGTAAATACCAAAGATGGAAATAAATCCAAGACTTTATTGTCATTTCCCTGACAAAGTCTTACTTAATAGATTTTTCTTGATTTTCTAGCTTTCTAGAATAATATTTTTAAATAAATATTGTCAGAAAATGAAAAAGGTTGATGGATTGTGTAACTACCAGTGGCAAAGCTGGAAATAAATTCAAGACTTTTTTGTTTCATCGCTGATGACGTCTGACATGTGGCCTTTTAAATGCAATGGAATATTTTCAGTCAACCAAACCAAACTAAAAAACTTATCTGCCAGCACCTATAGCCATACCATGTGAAAGATTCTTCTGTGATTGCAATATTTCTTTTTATCTCTGACACTTCACACAGAATCTTGCTTGTTGCCTCTGCAAGGAAGTTTTATTTGATCCTCTGATACGGGTTTTCTTTGTAGCTTTTGCCGCTGGAGAGAGTAAATCATCACAGAGTGCATATGTATTAGATCTACACTCAGATGAGTAGTTGTTAAACCCAAAAGATGATAAATAAATAGATGCAAGATCTGAATGTGCTTATACAGTATGGGAAGTTATACTTCATTATATAACAAACAGCACTACACTGTATTTACACAATGTGCTTGCAGGTGGAAGATAGAAAAGAACAAGTGGGTGGCAATGCTACTTTCATTCACACAGAAGAGAAAGAGAGATCTCGCCTGGCACCTAACCGCAGTTCATGCTGCACTGTAACCTTGCAAATCATAATGCGTCACTGCAAAGAAACATCAAAAGAGGCAGTCACATATTTTTGAAATCCCTATCTAGTCCCATACCCTGAGGGAGGACAGTAAGTGCAAACATCTGTCTTAAAGCTAAAGATCAGAAAATATAAACAATCATGTCATATGGAGTAGTTGAAAATGAACTCAGAGTGCTTTTATGAAGCTACATACACATTAGTATTGTCATTATTATCAAGAATTTGAATGGCTCACGGTGTTTTGTGAAGTTATTCTTGATATTTCATGGTTATTAAATGTGTATCTTATCTATGTTTTCCCTCTACTAGTACCTATTTATGGTTTTGTCCTTTAAATGTTGAACTAAATGATCTGTCTCTGTACTTCTTGTTAGGTTGCTGCACTTAAAAAATTGTACAAAAGTTCACTCCAGTCGTATGAGTCATTTTGTGCAAAGATCGTAAGTAGGAAGGAAATTCATACCCAAGCGTTGACTGAAGTGTTGTTCCTCTAAATGTAAAAATGTACATAAAAGGGTTGAAAGATGTCCAGAAACAGATCAGTTAATCTATAACATTTCATCAGCACAAACACTATCAGATATTTAGTTTGTTGATTCTACATACCCACTTTTACTTTCACTTTCTCAGTAACAGTTAAATCTGGCTCCCTCGCTGATCTCCATTACATCCCACTCATGTCTTAATCGCCCCCCTTTATCCAATATGAAGGACTCTCTCCTCTCCCCTCTCCTTAAGAAGAAATCTTTCATGAGCCCAGAGGTTCTGAAGTCCTGGCACTGACCAACCACTAATTAATAGGATCAAACTCCTGCTAAACACCTTGACATGTCATTGAGTCGTGCAGAGAACCTCTTACAGGACACCCACAGGTCTACCCTGGAGATAAACAAGGGGCAGCTGAGCCCAGCAACCTTCCATTTTGCTCATTGATATGAAAAAAATATGCAGCAAGGTGGTCCAACACCTAATCAGATAATCTATTCCACAGAGGAACATGTGGTGTAAATGAGTTCCCCATCATGCACTCTGCCTGTCTTACTATGTTCACCTTGTTGATGATGACACAAGGGCATAGGCCTACACTCAGCATGTACTGTGTAAGGAGATAAAACATTAAATGTTCTTGGTGAGGAAGGGCGTCTTAACCTTTCAAGCTTTCCCAAGTGTTAAAACTCTGTGCCATTGCTGACATCTTGTGGCTGCTTTACCTTCCTACATACATGTATACCGTCGGGCATATGTGACAGTGAATTTTATATGACGGCAAATAATTAGAAATGATCGAAATAAAATGTTTAATTTAATTCATTTATTTTATGTCATCTCATATTTTCAGATGGATGACCTCAACTCTCTCTCGCTGGCGCCAAGGGTCGACGGCTATGAATATATGGACCGTTTCATTCCACAGGGGCAACCGTGACCTTCTGCTTTCTCTGTTAGCCATCATACATTTCTCTTAGATTTTGAATTTTGATACATGCACTTATGTATGTATTGTGACATACTATGAGTACAGAAAGCGTTACGGTCGTGAACAAACAAACACCAGAGGCAGCAAATTCAAAAGCGCTTCCCCCTGCTTTGGTAAAGTGGTTGCGTCCAGCTTCTTCCTAGTCTGTAGTGCTGCTTCCATGGGGTCCTGTCCGCAATAACAACATTGCTTCCTTCTTCCAAAGGTATCCACAGGTACGCTTTTCGAGGTACTTTATGGCTGGTGGCAGGTAATACTTTATTAGACATCATTAGTGTGAGCTAAATTGCTGTAGGAAGTAGTCAGTTTGCTCAAAAACAAAGGCGGTAAACAAAAGTTAAAACGACAATCAAGCTCACACCTGCAAAGTTGCTTTCTTTCTAACCTAGCTAGCATGAGTAGTTATTCAAGCTGTAACCACAGAAGGTATTCACCCACTATCTGAAGTTAGCTTTCATGATTTAGTTGCCAGCTACTCGTCTTCATCTGGAGAATAGTGAGCTGCGCTGCCTGACCTTTCACCCAGTTAGTCATGGCCATGTCCCTGAATGCACTCCATCAGCTGAAGACCCTCACAGCATTTTTCAGCTAGCTCCTGAACAACTCCATCAAGTTGTCAGTGGTAGGTAGGTTTATCTAACCTAGCCTTTTTCACATATTAAAACAGATTTAACACCCCTGCCCTTGTGACTGCCTTTCATGGAGTTGTAGTTATCTGTGTGAAAGGTAATGAGTGTTTATTTATTTATTTATTTATTTTTTACCTGCCATTAACAGGACTGCACAATGAATTGAAATGTTATCGACATCTAAATTTTGTCTTAGCTTGCCAGAGGTATGTGATTTTCATGATATGATAACCTCCTCAGAAAATATCATGGTTTTATGGTTTCACAGTATTTGGTTTTACAACAGTTATTGTTATTATTATCAGTTACAGTGGCCCTTAAATGAATGAAAACAGAAGGTTATTGTTTAACAAACACTTAAGTATATTTTGATGAGATATTATGTTCCGACAGACATGAAAGTTTATATACACTTGAAATATTTATAATAATAACACTGATATGATAGGATAAGATATGGCTTTATTGATCCCTCACTGGGGAAATTCACCCGTTACAGCAGCAGTTGAATGATAGATTAAGAAATTAAGAACAGGACAAAAGTGAGACAAAATGGAAAAATACACAATAAAATGGCAGAAATACAAAATGAAAATACTACTGCTAAAAAAAATAAAAATAAAGTCTATATACACTCTTTCTACATACAAATGATCAAGAAGGACAATTGCACGGAGTTACTTCACCATAATGTAATACACACAGTGTATAGTCTGTATAGTAATATACTAAAAAATGTATATAAAAACAAATTATATGATTATAAGAAGATTATTGAAGCTTGGTGAAAACCCACACATCAAAGTTTCTCAGTAACACTATTTTGATATGGTTTAATGAACAAATACGATTGCTTTTGATGGAACTGAGGCACATATGAGTGTCTTTTTTGTGAGAGCAATGACAGCAATTTAATTCTTGATTTTCCCTGACAGATGTACTAAAATAAAGGCCTGAGTAAAGGGTAAGGACATCCAGGCCATTACAGTGATTTATGGTTCCCATCTCGAAGAGCTGAAATGGCTTACTCACAGATCCGCCTGAAAATTCTCCCCAGTGTTCGTTGCCTCTTTGACAAACTGGTGCACATAAAAGTCGAGGGACTTGCTCCTCACAAACCAGTCGAACTGAGGTCCAAGCTGGTTGATGACAGAGGGATGACATTCAAGGCTTCTGCCCTGTACAAAGCAGATGAAACTGGCCAGGTGGATGTCTGCCGTGCACCCTCTCTGGGAGGAAGCTACACCGGAGTGGAGCCCATGGGTTTGTTTTGGTCCATGGCATCAGAGACTCCACACAACAAATACGTGAAGAAGAATGTGCTCAGTCCAACAGTGGTGGAGTTCGAAGCACTGAGTGGAGACACGGGTGAGATCTTAGCCTCTGAAACCAACGAGAGAGGATACATGACAGAGGGGATGAAGAGAATACCTGTGCAAGAAGGAAATATACGAGGAGTCCTGTTCATACCACCAGGTTAGTCGTGTACTGTATGCCAGCTGATTAAAGTGGAGAGATGTCAGTGTGACCTCTCCTTTTTTATTTTATTTTTTTCTCCAGGAAAGGGTCCATTCCCAGGAATAGTGGATCTGTACACATTTGGTGGAGCTCTTTCTGAGCCCAAAGCCTGCCTCCTGGCAAATAAAGGTTTTGTTGTTCTGGCACTGGCCTATCTTGGCTACAAGGATTTACCAAAAAAACCTAAAAAGCTTGATTTGGAGTACTTTGAAGAGGCTGTAACATATCTGAGAGGACAACCAGAGGTCAGTAGTGAAGAATAAATAAAGTTATATTTAGGGTATTAGAATCTCCATTGTATCCCCTCTTGTGATGTCTGCTTTGTTTTTGAACTGATTATGAATATTGTGAAAGCTGAATTCATAACATACAGAGTAGGATTTTGTCAAAGATTAAGGCCCATGTTTACATTTAATGTGTCAGTGTTGCCATCTGCTGGCTACTTTCTGTGACTGATGGAATTTCTTCATGGTCCTTTGCACATCATGCATTATTCTAGAGTGGAAATTATGTTACTTAATCTATTAAGCAATGGACAGGTAATTGATCTGCATTTTTAAGTTCAAGCTTTTTATTGTGAGAATTTTTATTCATCTCATGTGGTTACAAACTGAACATCTTTACGACAGGACATATTAGCTGCTCTAAACATGATTATTACCACGATACCTCTCTGTGCAGGTTAAAGGTCCTGGGATTGGCGTCCTGTCAATCTCTCACAGTGGTGGCATGGCTTTGGCGATGTCATCTTTCCTCCCTGGGATCGCTGCGACCGTCTGTGTCAATGCCTGCATCGGAAACACTGTGCTTCCCGTACACTACAAAGACATTGTTATGCCTCCACTTACCCCTATCATTCAGAATATTACATTCACAGATTCTGGGCTTGTAGATATACGCGATGCCTTACCAGACCCCTGCTGGGAAAAGCACAGGGAGTCATTGTTTCCAATTGAACGTGCCAGCTGCCACTTCCTGTTCGCCGTGTCTGAAGATGACCACAACTGGAACAGTGCCGTGTTTGCCAAGCGGGCTGCTGAAAGGCTGAGAGATCACGGCAAAGACACTTGTGAGGTGCTAACGTACCCAAAAGCCGGTCACTTTTTGGAAGTCCCTCCCATGCCTTATTGTCCGTCTGCGTTTCATGCAGCAGTGGGGCATAACGTGGTGTTTGGTGGGGAGCCAAAAGCTCACTCTGACGCCCAGCTGGACCTGTGGGGGAGAGTCCAGGAGTTCTTCAAGAGCCACTTGATTAACAAGAGCCCTTGATAGCAAGCAATGCTGCGCCAAGTGCATCAGGCATCCCAGAATGGCCATCCTTAGCTATTCTTAGCCTTGTCTCCAGTTTCTAATGAATAAAGTTGTCAAAGGATTCTAAATGATACTGTGTCAGCATTTTCCTGTTGAAGCTCTGGTTTAATGACTTCTACAAACCTTGTCAAAGCAGAAAAACACAGATGGAGCTAATTAAGTATTCCACTGAGGCCTAGTCCACACATGTACACAGGTATTTGTGTGTAGATACAGTTTAGGTTGTCTGCTCTGGTTGGTTGCTTTGTTACAGAAAATACTATGAATGATGTTTTACTTGTACTGACCTACTTATTTTTCATTTATAATTTCTATTACATATACAGTTGCAATCAAAATTATTCAACCCCCACTGCAAATTAGGTTTATTGGCAAAATGTACAAACTAGCAGCTGTTTACAATAAACAAATCAAACAAGAACAATTTAAATCGCTCAACACAACTAATATTACAAGTGGTTCCTCCAGATTCAACACAAAATGCCACTTTCAATGACTACTGCAGTCTCAAAATTATTCAACCCCTTCATGACAAGCATCTTTAGTACTTAGTAGAGCACCCTTTTGCTGTTATGACCTGCTGCAAATGTGATGCATAGCCAGACACCAGCTTCTGGCAGTGTTCCTGAGGAATCTTAGCCCATTCCTCATGGGCAAAGGCCTTCAGTTCCCCATTCATAGGCCCAAAAAGTTCCAGTCTTGCTGTCACCAAGTCTTGCTGCAGTCAGTTGAGGGTTTTGACCACCTGCCTCCTCAGGACTCTGGTGGTAGCCGTTGATAGCTTCCTCTTTCTGCCACGTCCATGTGTAGCCACTGTTCCTTTAACTTTAAACTTGCGAACTATGCTTCCAACTATATCTCTAGGAACATTCAGTGCCTTTGCTACCTTTTTGTATCATTTTCCTTATTTGTGCAAGGCAAAGATCTCTTCTCTGAACGTTTTGGACAGCTCTTGACTTAGCCATATTTCAAACATGCAATGAAATGTCACCGTCAGCAGTCCAGGTATTTGAAGTGTTCTATCTCGAGCAGAGACCACACCTGATTTGCAAATGGGTGCTCTTATGAGGAATTCTAGGTGACTCAGCTAGGTTTTCCTGACAGCAGGACAAATGGGTTGATGATGAAACGTGAACACAATCCTGAATAATTCCTTATTTCTATTAGCAAAACAGCTATTTTTGTCTCTCTTTTCCATCATTGTATTTCAATGTCCATTTGTGTCTCTTTTATAGACACTGTAACATCCATTCAGTCAATGTACAAATTCAAATATTCCACAATATCATAACATATACTCTGAGCTCATGTTTGCAACTAATGCCACATACTCTGATGAGACCCAATGAGGAAGCATAGTGGGTGTCTTCTACCAGAGACTTGAGGCTTCAGTTACAGTTCTGCTGGAGCCACTCTCCCAGTTTTGGGTTCCTAAAAGTCCTTGATTTTTTGACTCCTTCAAACCGTTGATGTTACACACCGTGCAGGGGTTTGTCCCATCACCTCCTCCACTTATCACTTGTGCTTACTTCCTCATGTACTAAAACTTCCTCATCTTGATATCAGTGGCCTCTACCTCCAGCGGGGTATCTGACGACCGCCCATTGATCAGATATGTTGATTGCATAGGATTGTTTTACATGATTCTGTATACATTTGCCTTATTCTGATTTAAACTGATACCAATAAAGCATTCTTGTTGATAAAGAAGACATCATGTGGTATCAGTCTGTAATTGTAATGCCTCCTCTTGCACCAATCCGTGTGACTGTTGGCAGGATACTTATTAGTCTCCCAGATAAAACTCATGCATGTGAATTGTGAGTTGTGCAAACGTTGGCATCTAGTGGCAGCTCAGCCTTCCTACATTCATCTTCGATGTTAACACATAAATGTGAGGTATGTTTCGTCACATACAGCACAATGTGAAGCAGACTGGGAGCAGAACTTTAATGATGAAACAAAAGCCTGCATTTTGAATAACATTGAGCCTGCTGTTGCGTTTTTTATTCCCACTTTAGAGTAGAAACCTTGAAATTTTACATGAAAGGCTGTTCTGTTTCAAAGAGAAGTGAATTGACTTTGATGATGTAAGTGCTTTTTTTATTTTATTAACAATGTGCATCAAAGAGGGGAGTCTGAGGTAGAAGACGAAGACAATGGCATGTCCCAAACCACATTCATCTTTATGAAGGCAGTTATTCATTACATCCTTCTAAATCACACAAGGAAAAGGAGGAAAAGACTTTTCATTTGTTGAGTCAAGATTTGATTTGCCCTCGTTTCTATTGAAATACTCTCAATTTTAACAATTATGTAATGAAGGCCATCACTTTTGTTGGACTGAACTGGCAGCTTTTTGTGATAAATGTGTCTTTCTTTCTTACACATTGATCCTGAGCTCTTTCTCTACAAGGGGATCATAATGAGCATCTCCTGGGGGGGGGGAACGCTCGCCGGCTTACACAAAAGAGACTACAAAGGATTCACTGTTATTAATTAAACATTGAATATAAAATACTGTGAGACATGTCTTCTCCTATTTTGGTATTTTCAGCAAACCAAAGAGGAATGTCACAAGCTCCTGTGAGAGAACAGACTGAGCAAGACAACAGCAGGGTTGTTGTTGAGGGTGAACCTCATGTACACTGATGTTAGGTTACATTTGTATGTCTGAAAACCACCTTTAAAGAGTTGACAACACAGATTCATAGTGCTCCTTGTTATAAAATTGAGACCCGTGCAAACTGTCTGACAGAATGTTTTTTGGACAGTTTAGTGGACGTTTGTCTGTTTGGGGACCACTATAGGAAGTTTACCCTTCTCTATTACTGATCAGTGTAAAATTTGCAGCACAGATGCTGGTTTGATCGCTGATGATTAAAGACAGGGATGTGTGGTTGAGTTTGTTAATCGGTGTCACGCAAGTTGTCTCCGGCTAAATACCAACAAAACTAAGGAAATGATCTTTAAATTCAGAGTGAGAAGACGGAGATAACAACAAGTATCTATCAAGTTGTAAATGAATATGAATATCTAGATACAGAAACTGATGAAAAGCTGTTACGGGATATAAACATAGGTGTCGTCTACTACGTCGTATACTGGTGTTATTTTAGACACTTAATATCCTGCCTCCAATCATCAAGTGGTTGATAATCACATTTGAGGAATTGTTGCAAAAAATGTTAATATCCGCCGCTTTATAAAAGGTTTTGGGGAAGAAATTTTAATCAGAAGAGAAAGATTTTCATTGACTGAGTTTTTCATGACTGAATAAACAAACTGACCTTAAAGGACAACACAATTTCACACTGTTTTACTTTGATTATATGTGGTGGACTCCGCCACCTTTCTAGCTTCAAACTGTGTTTTCCTCTGAGAACAACTTGTTTATTCAGTTATTCAGTTATTTTGCATATTTAGCATTCAAAATCATTGCTAATTCACACAAACATATGGACAAAGTACAGTGAAGGCTGTGGGGAATGTTATTAGTTGTGCAGGTATTTGGTCATAAACCAAAGTATTTGACCAGGTGATGGCTCTAGATTAAAGTCAGGGGATCAACAAAGCTTTTACAATTTATCATGAACTGCACTGTGACTTTTATTCTTTAGCCTTGTCTCTTTTAAATCTATTTTGTTTGAGCTTATTTTCTTAACTTGTTTTCTTGATTTCTTGTTTTTAATTGATTTTTAATGCATTTTTTAATGTCTTATAATGTAATTTTATTCCCCTGTAAAGCACTTTGAGTTGCCTTGTGTCTGAATTGTGCTACACAAACAAACTTGCCTCACCTTGCCTGAGGGGAAAATAAAGGCGTGTGCCAAATTTCAATTTAAAGGACAACACAATATCACACTGTTTTACTTAATTTATATGTGGCGGAGCCTGCCACCTTTCTAGTTGTGGGGACCTTATTTTTATGTACTTTTTATGTTATGGAGAAAAACAGATATTTCTGAAGATATAGTATCACCTCATTAATATCCTAAATATTCTCTTCAAAACTGCATACTGCCCCTTTAATTTCTGAATGTTTGTATCCCTGATATCGGTGTCTGCCTCAAATATCTGATATCGGTCGGGCTGTAGTTGCAACATGAAATGATAAAGTTTCAACATATGAGTGGTTTGCAGGGATCACCACTGCCAACACTTCTTCTGACCAGTGGGTTTGGTCATTTGCCCACACCCTCCTCCCTCCCCCTGCTTGTCATTCATAAGATTCAGTGGAGTTTCTTGAGGAGAGGAGGGGCTCTGCTCTCCTCTCTCCTCTCTCCTCTCCAGTCTTGCACCTCACGCTGTGAAATATCCAGTCAGTCTACCAATAAACAGCCTCTGACAGTGCGATTGGCAGCGGCAGCAGCCGGAGTAACAGCCTGACAGACACTGTTTTTTTTCCTGAGGTGATGGTAGTGAGCTCTCCGTGCTGGAGGCTTCGTTTCCCGGAATGGACACTTCGCAGCCCGCTGTGGTTTGAGGTGCGCTGGGAGTAGATCCAGCCGACCTCTGCGCACGGATTCCTGCCATGAGGGAGATGATGGAGCATGCATCCTCGGTGCTCTGATGTATGATTATTATTACACCATGTTTTTCCTCAATTAACACTGAGAAAAGAGATCTCCTCGTTGCAGGCAGGCAGGCAGCTGCGCGCGTTTCCTACCTGTGTCCATCTTGCATCTACACTGACATGCACGGTGTTGGAGATTGTCCCCGCTGTGATAACACTTCACCATCGTCCCCTCTGGTAGCACAGCGGTGATCAGAGATGCCTCTTCAGTGCTGGCTGCTGACATCCCGCCAGCCCTCTTAAGAACCGTCGGGATCGCGGGCTGAGCCGACAATGGATAGCGGGAGCCGGGCTGCGACAGTCGGGGACGGTGCCGCCAATTTCACAGCAGCAGCCCACCTCAGCCTGGAGCTCCTGAACGCGTCGAGCCCGCCGACCCGGTGGGACAGCAGCCCACCTGCCGAGGGGAGCGGGCTGGACGAGCAGCAGCGCCTCATCCGAGAGCAAGCCTACCGGGACTTCACCACCACCATTCAGATCTTCATCCTCTTAAGTTCGCTGCTGGGTAAGTCGCCTCATAGAAATGAACATATTGACAGAAAGGCCCCGTAAATAACCGAGAATGGTGCAGATGAGGAGGAAAAAATGTATTTTTTAATGGATCTGCTCGATTAAAACATTTTTTCCATGACCCTCAACAGTTTGATTCCTAGGTCTGGGTCAGGGGAACCTATGAGGACTCCCTTTATGCCAGAATGATTAAAATATCAGAGGAAATTTGCAAAAACAAACAAGTCTTTTAAAGGGGCACTGTGTACAAATATGTATCTTTTCCGTAAGGGAATAAACAAGCTGTTCTCAGAGGAAAATAAGGTTTGAAGCTAGAAAGGTGGCAGGGTCCGCCAAATATAAACAAAGTAAAGCAGTATGGAACTGTGTTGTCCTTTAAGGTCAGTTTGTTCTTTCAGTTTATTCAGTCATGAAAACAAAGAGAGTTTGTTTATTTAGTTTGTTTAGACATAAAAAAATGTCTTCCCCAAAACTACATAATGCACCTTTAAAAGTAGCTTAATCATTAATACTGAAAAGACTTAGGGTGAAAAGAAGGCAGCAGTATGATGACGTCTGTACCCCAAAAACACTGAATTGTATAAAATTTTGTTCATCTTTCTCAAATTTACAGCCCAATGCATGTAGGTCTTACATCTAAAACACACGCTGTACATAAATGACTCCAAAAACATGGCAAAAGAAATCCATTTGAAAGAATAAAAAGATGTGAAAACATATCTTTATTTGCAGGTATACCAATTCAAACCACTGGTGAGTGGTCTTTATGCCATATCCTACCCGTATGTTTCACTATGTAATGTTTTAGTTAGAGCCTGACTGATATATTTGTTGGCTGATAATATCAGCAGATATTGGCACTACATGATTATCGTGGCCAGACTAATTTGCAATAGCAATATTATTGGGATATCTATGGAAATTCCAAAAGAAAAATGCTATAGTAAACAAATCTCTCTTTAGCTTTGTTTACTGTGTTTTGTCTCTTTTATGGCAAATTAATTATCCTCAAAATTCGAGTGTAGGCAGGTGAAGAGAGTCTGTAACCATAACTGTAAAAGAAAAGTACTATCAATTACTCGATTACAAGTGAAAAGGCGTCCAGATGAACAAAATATTTTCTGTGAAAGAAACAAGGCTGAACATCTTTACCATACGTGATTATCTCAAAAACTGCGACACCGCTAATCAATATGATGCCCGATGTTTGCTGATATGAAAACCCTTTTTTCTTTTTTTTTAAGCTTATAATGCATAAAAAGATGCTTGGGGTAATACGTTTACTGGTCCAGTGCACTGATGTCATTTTAGGCAATAAAGTTTATTGTCTAATGTAAAATGTCTTTCTCAGAAGTGTTTGATAACCACTTTTCTTGTGGTAATCGCGAAAAATGTGTGTATGTGGGTCGAGATATCAAATCAGAATTCTACTTCATAACACTGGTATCGGCATTAGCCCCAAAAATTAAGTATTCATGAGGCTCTAGTTACAATACTACTGTTACCCTCCAATTGTTGAATTGCAAACACATTTTTACATGGTGTGCTCATTTCTTCCAGGCAGGCTCACAACAGGTGGTAATATTACCACTCCATTAGTTGGGGCTGTACCCGGTCACATCCTCCAACTCCACTTCCTTCTGTGATTTTGAAATTATATGGAAGTCAAGACACGTAAACTCACCTGTTAGCAGCCCAGCCCCTGTAGTACTTCAGCTGTCCACAGCGATACAGATACCCATTATTGGTAATCGAGGAGACTGATAACCACTATTCAGAACTGAATATAACTGATATATATATATCTATATATATATATATATATATCATATATAAATATATATATATTTGCATTTAAAAGGAAAATCTTGATGTCAAACTTAATAATAGCCAATGATAGAATGTAACTTACTACTAGCTTACCCAAGTACTGTATTTAAAGGTGCAATATATAACGGCCATCTGTCAAATCGAAACTCAAAACAAATAGGGGGCAGAGAAAACTAACTGGTGCCAACTGTAGCTGCTGTTAGCTAGTTAGCATAGTTAGCCATGCAGCTAGCAGTAGGGACTGGGCATTAGGAATGTTGGTGCTACCCCAGGAGCTTTGGCTGGGACGAGTCAGGGCTAGCTGCTTAACTTGCAATATTAAATACAATGCAACATAATATATAGATGTCACAACGTCAAAACTGTTATTGCTTCACATTCTGTTGATAATTTCAGAAATTTTTTATATGAATTTCAACTAAAATTCTTACATATTGCACCTTTCCATAAAATGTTATGGTTTCCTTTTTACCTACTTTGTATTTCCACTCCTACATTTATTCGATAACTTATTGATAATTATTCGGTGTTGTGGGCGGGACACTGAGTGAGACTATACATTGAGTGGTGATTATAGACAGAATGTTGCATCAGAGCCAAAGTAGCACATTTGATTAATTAATTTTATAGACAATTGGCCACAAAAACACAGATACAGATTGCTGAATATCAGTTCTGATAGCTGGCTAGGCCAACGGAGACTCGTCAACTTGTTGCCTGTGTGTAGCTGAGAGTTGTCTGTGTGTGAGTGTTTTTTTGCATTCATGTGTTAGTTTGAAGCTAACTTGATTATTGGATATCAAACAGAGTTACATTAATGTTCATTAATCAAACACAAGAAAAATTCCATACAAAAGACAAACATGGATTTAACCAAAATGCATGTATTTGGCACTGCCTTTCATTGCAATGGGTTTTTTAGGTAAGGATCTGAAGGAAACTTCGGCACCTTGACAGGTATTTAGCTACATATATCACCGTGAAATTGGCAAATATTAATAGTAATAATTTTACCATACACATTTTGAGCTTCTTTTAAGCCTGATCTGTTCTGGCTCTGTGACAGATATTCCTCCTTGTACAAGTAGAAGGACAGGCTGCTGCTGCTGCGAGGAAGGAGCCTGGTGAATTGATGTACCGCACCAGCACATCAGTCACACACAGTCCTGCCTTTGACAAACCCTATTGGCAGCCAGAAACACAATCCTCCTGCTAATATGAATGTGGGATTTGTCACAAATGTGGCTGTAACATCTGACATCCGTCTCCTTGCTGCTCAGAACGCACTCAGCCGTGATTACCAGAGATGTTTGGAAAAGTGTGGACTCGGTTAGAGGCTGAGCAAATAGTTTAGCATGATGAAATGCGGTGAAACTGACACCGAAATCAGCAAAACCTGGCCCAATGATTCGCACTCGATACTACCTCCTGCTGTGTAGTGCAGTGTGGCAGGGCCAGGAAACATGACATGAATAGCTGCTAAATATTCTCCTTTGGCAGCATGGCTCAAAATGCCTCCTCTTTCTCAGTATTTTGTGTTTATTGCTTGGAAAACATGTTCATACATCTGTTTTACCTTTTAAAATACCTCATTATATGAAGCCAGAAATCTAAAATGAGGAAGAAGTCCAGAACATTATGCCATTAAAAAGAGTTCCCACTGTACATGAACTCAGTGGGATGTAAATAAAAATGAAGCATGATTCATGATTAACGTTTTAGCAAAGGATTCAACAAAACTAAACTTTTCTCAAGATAATAAAATTATTTACCTGTGATCTCTGAGATAACAGCATTAAAAAAATAACTACAAACATTGGCGTTCTCGGTTTCCGTAGCATTTAGTGTTTTCTTGTACATGTTACAGCGACTGTGTGTTGAATTTCAAAATGTCTGACTTTGGCACCATTTAGCGTCAACAAAGACACTGCAGACAACAAAACAGACTGATATCATCTGCAAATATATGCAAAATTTAAACTGAAAAATAGGAAAGGGAAGAAGTGTTGCTCTTTGTGAATGAAATAAGAGTAAACTGACAAGGGTGAAGTTTACATTTCCGTCGACACAGACTGTGAGAATCATGGCTGAAGTCATTACAGATGATATGCATCAAATATCTGACTCAATTTTAGGAACAGTCACCATTCGATCGCATATTGCAAGGTCGATTGGAGACTGCAGTCATTTCGCTCCAACTATCGACAAAGGAAAATAAAAATCAAGGCGATTTCATCTGCAGGCAACTCTCAAGCTGACTGTGAATACATGAATAACCCAGAGAATAAAACAATGAATAATAAAAGTGATGATGGTCCAGAGAGCATCATAAAATTTCTGTTCTTTGTTCTCAAGCCACTTTTTTTACAACATCAAAAAAGATTTTAGTTCAATGATAAAAGCCGCAATATCTTTTTTGATATTCAGACTGCACTTACCATCAGGGAAGCACAAAACATGCAGCTTCCATCATGTCGGCACTTTTGTTGTACTGATGCAGGTGTGATTTAATCTCTTTCCATCTGTAAGTCTGTAAGAGTGCCTGAAAAATGCCAGCAGTCTTCTTGTGGAAATCTCCATTGGCAAAAAGTATTTGAAGTGTCCAGTCTTTTCATTTTAATATCTCTCCAGATCCAGTAATGTATGATACGTGAACACAAAGTCGATACATGATGCATGGGCGTGGAAAAGAGTTTTAGAAATAAATGCTTCATATATGTTCTTATAGCTTCCTTTCCGTGTCAGTGCCAAACAGAGATGTGTCACAGTGTAAAGAAAATGCAATGGTAGCACTGATGAGGATGGATGGTGTGTTGTTGCTATGTGCTTTTTGTATTGGTGTTAACTTCATATTATAACCCAAAAAGCAGCTTTTAGGTTGGAAAAATCATCTTATTCCACACAGTCTGAAATGTATTTGCTTGATACAGAGCATCAGTGAGTGAAATATTTAAAATACAAAGACCTTATATACATTACGTCTCCCCAAATCTCTGCTCGAGTTTATAATCAAGCTTTGTAAAGTGTAATTTGATTAAGAACAAACCAATTTTTTTTTTTTACCAATCCACGTGTTAAACGAGGTTTACCCTTGAACAACCAAAAAAAAACCAATGAAACAAAATGTATAGAATATATTCTGTACTTATTCACTTTCTTTCTGAGAGCTAAATAAGAAGGTTGATACCAAATCTGAGCCAGAATGTGATTAGCTTAGCTTAGCATAACGACCCCGTTGTATCTCGTTTGTTTACTCCGGAACAGAATTGTAGTAAAAGACTTTCTGGGGTCTTGTTGTCACCATGAAGTTGCCAGATGTGACAACGTTGTGCTCATACAGAGGCCTACAGCGTACAAGGTTCAAACCCATTTCCAATTTTTATTTCTTGAGAGAGTTACATGGGGTAGTGGTTAAAATATGCCACTATTGGGTAAAACCTTTGGCTGTCACAGATGCTGTTTATATATAAACTAATCGGGCATTTCCAATATGCCGCCTTCAGCTGAGGTTATTTCTCTTGTGTTACTGGTATTATCACGACACCAACAAGCATTTGACACTTACCCCTATGTGTGAATGAGCAAAACAGGGGTAGGGCCTAAGTGTTAGGGGTTAGGATTGTGCCCACTGACCTTATCTGACAAACTGTGCTATAGCTTAAAAGCTGCACAGACATGATGGATGGATAAACTGTTAGTTTGCCAAGAAACTGTTCAACACTCAACTCCACCTTAAACCACAAATGGTCAATTTTACCTTTTCTGATTGTGTATCGATAAATCAAACAAGATGAAACGGGCTTCAGCAGAACTTTGGAAAGAGCCAGGCTAGTTGTTTCCCCTTCTCTTTACGCCTAGGTAGGCTAAGCTACCGTGAAAGTCATATTTCTCCTCTCGTCTCACTCTTAACAAGAAAGCAAGTAAGCTTATCTCCCGAAAATGTCGAACCATTCTTTTAAATTTGGAGCATTTCAAGTAATTAGCAGAGACGGTGCTCAATTCTTACAGCTAAATCACAGATCAGAGTTTAACTGTAAATGTGATTAATCTGCCACAGTGTGCACGGCGCCTGCTAAAGTTATTGCAATCACGTCTGTGACTAATTACAGCATGAGGACTACGTGAATATCAGGCTCTCTATTCATCAGCTGGTTACCATTCATTAGGTCTCCCATTGAAACTCAAGTAATTATGACACCACAGGGATGCAAGTAAGAAGGTGTTAAGTGTGCTAATGATGTTTCACACTTTGAATTTTAACAGCAAACGACACTTTGTTTAGACTGCTGGATGAGTCCCATCCACTGATAACAGCCTCTCATTAACACCAATCCAGAGATGGTGCAACTTACTTTCACGCACGTGAGGCAGATAAACAAAGCATTGCTGATGTAATGGTTTTTTCATGTTGCTACCTGTAGTCGGACTGCCATTTGTTAAGTGGGAAAAAGCAATCATGTTTAGTGTTTGCTCTTTCTCCCCATTGGCTGCTGTGAGTGTGGTTGCCAAGGTGTTCCTCAAGTGCTAGGTGAGTATTTCAGGCACAAAAGGACTGAGTGATTTTAGAGACAACACGAGCTCTGACTAAAAGCATTGCAATATTGTGGCATGACAAGGACATGTCTTATTACTGAGGTATGGCTATGTGGAGCACTTTGTAGCCCTGATCTCAAAAACTGCTCAAAAACATTCTTTTTAGTGGATGTTCTTAAAAACCACCTACACTCTTAATATGATTATCTAGACTTGTCACTTTTATGAAAATAGCTGAATGTATACCATAATGCTTAGGTAGAATATAATATAATGTATTTGGTTCTTTGATCCTGTTTGTTTGTTTAAGTGGGAAATTCTTTAAAATGTTAAATATTATGATGAAACTGTGATCCCACACATATCACTTGTATTGCAGCCACATGGAGGGTGTGACATCGCACCATTGCAGCTGTAGTAAAGTGAGACTCTCACCGAGCTCCCGTCAACAGCCCTTCTTGTACTATTATTACCTCCAGTGATTTCAAAACACTTTTCTTTTTATCAGGAATAATTATATATAATAATGAATTTGCCATGACTGATATTGTATTTTTTATAATTCAAACAAATGTTTCCTTGTATATAACACAAACAATGACCAATTACACTTCTACACATCTCCATCCACCTGCTACCTTTTCCTCAACATCGTATTCTTCTATTCCTTTTCTTTTCTCTTTTTTAATTTTTTGAAATATCTCAACAGCTATTGGTTGGATTTATATGAAATACAATTCAACCAACACTCAAGGTGCCAAGAGTATGAATCCTGGTGATTTTGGAGATTCTCTGACTTTTTCGCTGGAATTTCTATTTTTCATAAATATTTTAAAACCTGCCTAAGTAGTTTAGACACCTCTGCCCATTCAAACTGCAATTGTCATCTGAAACATTTTTCAGCTAACTATTTTGATAGTCTAACAGGACCTAATTAAGTAGTTTTGGCGCCTAAACCTAACCAAACCATACCATTGCCATTCACAGACATTTTCAAAACACTGGCATCGACCGTAATCTGGGGTTTTGCAGAATCGTCCAATATGGATGTTCTTGTTTGGCTAAAGGGCTAAATGGCTGATGTTCACATTTTCCTGAGATGAGCTTAAGGCTTTTGGCAAAGATGGAAGTGGCGTGACATTGTGATAACACCAGAAAACCTGTTGGAAGAATGTCAGGGTGTGTGCAACACATTTGAAACAGAAGACTATACAGTTTGCATCCTGCGTCTGATTAACAGTCAACATTGGTATATCTTTTAACGATGACCCCGTTCTTTTCATAGAAAGTACTCTCCCTCTGCAAGTATGATTTACAATGGTTTTGGAAAGGGCACTGGCAAATTATGTTGTGCTAACAGTAGGGGTGTCAGATCAGAGCACACTAATGGGTTTTTAGTAACAAGGGACCTTTTATGTCCTCCCTTTACTTCTCATTATTTCTATTCTTCTCCCTCTGTACATATGAGATCTCACCTCATCATTACCAAAATCATTAGAACGCAACAAACAGAAGCTACAATAATAGATCTACATGTAGGAATGTGAATATATCGTTGCACAAAACGTCCTGTCTTATGTAATGCTGCGTTCTAAACAAAGGCTATTCGTGCTAGTGTCATTATCCCATGTGAGTCGGCTTCACAGTGTGCAGAGGCTCGATCATTGATTACCGCTACATTAGGGTTTCCCCGAAATACTACTCCTGTGTGCTGCCCTGTAACACAGTGTGTTACTGAAATCCTGAACAGCTAACTGGCAGTAAAGCACAGCCTGTTACCTTCAAAACAGCTTCTTACAGCTCCGTCTGAAATCCATTCTAACCTAATCCTCGATAAATTATTTTTACATCTGGTACAGTGCATTGATTTTAAGTGTTTTTTGGCATGTTTTCTAGCATTTACAGACATCGGGGATAAAATAACCTGAGGAAAAAATAAAACAGTTTTCGTCACCAGAGAACATCTTGCTCTGTTTCTGACAGTGAGAGCACAGCTAAGCACAGCGGCTGTGGGTAATTACATTTGGAGAGGCTGCTATCACATGTGTCCCTGTGTGACCTGACATCAGTCGGTGCACCACAGGGAGTGTAAAGTTCACCTTTTTAAGTCTAATTAACAACCATTACCGTCTCATCACTCCAAATTATGGAGGGATCTTAACATGAAAATGCCAGTTTCACCGCTTGCACCTGATTGTGTGCTGTCTCACTCAGCAATGGTTTAATTGACTTTTGTCACCTTGCAGAGAGCTCTTTAGGATTTCTACCAGCAATACTATAGCTATAGGTTAGAGTAAAAAATGTAAAACATTCTGTATTAAGGTGGATTTGCTGAAGCAGGTTGAAAGGCTTTTCCATGAATAGATACCTGAAAGGGTGTCCTGCCATCAGGGGCACGTGCTGCCTCACCAAAAAAATATACCTATTCTAAAGGAGCAATTTTTTATGTTGCAACTTTATGTTTCTTTGCGTTCAATTATCTATTTTATGTTGCCACAACGCTGTGGTTATGATCTGGTTAGGTTTAGATGCAAAAAACACTTGGTTTAGGGTAAGGAGAAGCTCATGTTTTGGCATAAAATACCTGTTTTGGTCTCAAGAAATACAGGATCTTATCTGAACATGAGTCTAAGGTATTTCCTGCAGCAAGAAGATGCTGATCAACACAAGGTCGTCTTGCAGGGAGCAGAGAAAAATTAGTGTTTGAACCTGCAACCTGCAATTAAAATGTTAAGCAAGACTGAGCAGGCATTGTTTTGGTTGTCTTGCCTTGATATGTGGCACAAAACATTTAATGAATTGACAATTTTGGCCTGTGAGGGCTATAAAATGAAGAGCTTGGAGCCAGTGCATTAACATGAAATGGTTAAAGCCTAACTTCTCACTCTTTGGTCTGTGAAATCTGTTAATTCCTTAATTTGCTCAATAACAGTCTCTTTGCTTGATGGAAGTCAGGAAGACATGTCAGATAAATCATCCATCCATCTGTGCTGACTCACATAGATTAGACAGATCATCACCCTTGTTTCATACCAATGCACAATTAAGCGTCTCTAGGCGACCCAACTATTTTCTGTCTGGACTGTGGGAGGAAAATTGAGGAAACAAGCATGAGAAGAGGATACAGAGAGATCTGGGGACTTAACCTTTGTAAATATTCTAGTTGTTAAGGGATGCATTCACACCAGTGTTTGGAGTGGTTAATCTTATTTCGAAACTTTCCTCTACCCCACAGGAAATGCCACGGTGTTGTGGTGCACCTGCTGCACGAATGTCTTTAAATCCGTGACCAACCGCTTCATCAAGAACCTGGCATGCTCGGGGATCTGCGCCAGCCTGGTCTGCGTTCCCTTCGACGTTGCACTCGGAGCAAGCCCTCGCTGCTGCTGGTGGCTACACACTCTGCTGCTCTGCAAGGCCATCAAGTTCCTCCACAAACTCTTCTGCTCCGTCACCGTGCTCAGTTTCAGCGCCATCGCACTCGACAGGTCAGTGTATGATGTGAAATCCTTACCAATTTAGGCACACTGTTAAAGAACAAAAGACAGTACACTTTTTAGCCAAAGATAATTGAGGTTGAAATTACAAAAAGAGCACTCTGTCCCTGAGGACTTGAGTGACGTTTTGTTTTGTGCTCTTCTCAGCTCTGCAGTAATAACCGCTGACTTTGAAATATGTGTTTGAAAGAGGCCGGTGGGTACCTCCCACTCACTTTACAGGATTTGAAAGTACCTCTTGAAAGAGGTGGACGGTGGAAATCGATTCTCTGATCAGTTCATCAATACACTGCTTAGCTGAGTCAGAAGGAGTAATTCTCTTCCTGAAAATGGAGATGTGGACGTACGAACAAACCACGCTGCAAAAGTGATGCAGCAAACTCTGGAAGATTGTTTTTTGGAGGAGTCTTTTTCAATCTACATCTACACCCTGTGGCGCGGACGAGAAGGGTCGGGGGTCTGCGATCGATAGAGCATGTGTGCACCACGCTGGGCAGCCTCCCTGCAGTGTTAAAAGCTGCAGCTAAAAGCAGCCTGAGATGACTGCTGCTGTCCTTATACGGTCACAGCTGATCTGGCTTTTTAAAAGTAATGCTGAGCATGCCCTTACTTACCTGGAATAAAAGTGGACCTCAACTAAACAGCTTTCATTTTATTTGAAGTTTTCTCAATAAATGTGTGATTTGTTTTGTATTAATACTAATAATTATTATTAGTAATAGTAATTCTACCAGTTCTGTTGGAACCTCTTACGTGAGCTGTAACCAGGGAAGCAGTAAGTCAGTCACAGTTGGGGGTGCTGAGGGGTTTTTTGCAACACAATATCTAATGAATGTATGAAACATTTTGATTTTCACATTTACAAATAAAATAAACTGCTTTTAACTGGTAAAATTAGGCTCGCCCACTTAGAGGTAATCCTGTGGCACTCATCCTTGCATTTCCCAAACACGTACTAGTGATTACACTCAGACTACACGATGTAAGCTCTGATTCATTTACATAAAGGATGAGTCACGTTAGTATGAGTTTCCTCCTGTTTGTCGCTGCACATGTTAAGAGCAAAGCAATCAATCAATTCATAAAATCGCTGTGTATGAAAACCCTGCTGTTTCCTCAAAATGCTTCATACATTAGATATCGTGTTAAAAATAGCGTCGGAAGCTTCACAAATGATGACGGACATTGCTACACTCATTCCTCTAAATTTAAAAACCATGCAGGACGTCAGCATAACCATCCCAAGCACATATAGCAAATCAAAGGTCTCATTTATTTTTGATGATGATTGCGGTCAGATCCTGTATTTGTGCAGCCTCGCCTCAGCCTTGCTTTCACTGCAACAAAGATAATATATTGCCTCCATAGCAACTAATACAGCGAGAATGCTATCAAAGCGATGAATTATTTATTCTCAAGGAGGGTAATTCACGCTGTGGATATAGAGGCAGGCTGAGACTGCAGCAGTTATGGGCTCATACACACACACACACACACACACACACACACACACACACACACACACACACACACACACACACAGAGTTGCATGTGGTGATGAAGAGACAATCCAGGGAAATAAGCAAGTCCTTCAAGTGATTTGTTGTGCTTATTATTAAGGGACAGCAATGGGATGAAAAACAATCTGCATACTACAGATATGAGGAGATCTAGTTATGTGTTTGTGGGTTTGCATGAAAAAACACCCACACAATTTCAACTTCTGCATAAGGTAGTAGAGATAAATGGAGAGAAAATCCGGCCCAGTTCAGTCGTTAAACCAAAACTATTCAAGAAATCATTTTTTAATCGATTGATTATTAGTTAGGTCTTTGTTAGCATCTTCACATTAGCAACTTTTAGCTCAACATGTGTTTTCTAAGACTTTTATTAAACATTTTCATTCAAAATACGTCACAAATTATCACCAAGAATACAGTAAGTGCACAAATGGGTTGGTTTGTACCATCCAGAAAAACCTCTTGAAGCTCTACCTCACTGAGAGGGTCATAGTTTCAGTTTTGCTTAACAAACTTGATTAACTACAAAAAATGGTATCAATGTATTTTCATAGCGAGATACTGAAGCTTTTGTCACAGTTTGGGGTATTTTAGGGGCATTCACTTAAAATATATTTAATCATAAGCTGTATGAGCACGACTGTATTCAGTCAGCCAAAAGGCCTTTTTAATAGTCGACACTTGTCATAGAAAGAAAAGCACAGGTGTTGCTAATAACATAAATTATTCCTTTTTTTATAATCAAGTGTCCCATTAAGCCAATGAAATTGTGAGCATGCATTAATGGATGGAAGTTCACCCAAAATTCAAATTCAGTCATTACCTTCTCACCCTCGCTAATATGAGATCAGGAGATCAAGTTTCCCCGTCCACAAACAATTTCCTGAGCTTCACAGCAAAACAGCAGCATTCTCCTAAACAACTGAAGTAGATGGGGACTGTTTTGAGATGTAAAAAATAGCTGAAAAAGAAAACATAAAATGTTTCCATGCAGTTTTAATCCAAGTCTTTAGAAACCTGGAGATCCCAAATGCAGTTTATGCGTGTACTTCAGACAGAAGAACTCTCCCGCTGTGAAACGTGGACATTTTCTTCTGATAGAGAAGGCCAGAATGTATGTCTTTAAGCTGAAATGATTTGTGTTTTTTGCCTCTAGATACTACTCTGTGCTGTACCCGTTAGAGAGGAAGATCTCTGATGCGAGATCCCGAGATCTGGTCATCTATATCTGGGTCCACGCTGCTGTGGCGAGCCTCCCTGTGTTTGCTGTGACCAATGTGACGGACGTGTACGTCACCTCGTCCTGCTCCGATGACCACGCCCGCTCCCTGGGCCACATGGTGTACGTGTTGATCTACAACGTCACCACACTGATCCTCCCCCTCGCTCTGGTCTTCCTCTTCATGCTGCTGATCCGCAGAGCGCTAAGTGCCAGTCAGAAGAAGAAGGTGATAATCGCGGCGCTGCGGACTCCCCAAAACAGCATCTCCATCCCATACGTGTCCCAGAGAGAGGCTGAGTTACACGCCACCCTGCTGGCTGTGGTGCTGGCTTTCTCAGCCTGCAGCGCCCCCTATGGAGCCTTGGTGGTGTATCGCACCATTCTGGCAGACACTAAAGAGCTCCCCATCTCACTGTATCTGACGGCCCTCTGGCTACCCAAGGTGTCCCTGCTCACCAATCCGCTTTTGTTCCTAACTGTTAACCGCTCAGCTCGTCACAGCTGGCTGGACTTGCTGGCCAGGATTCACAGACGTTACAGCCGCCGTAACGTGGTCAGCACAGGAGGTCTGGCCTCTTTAGGAGCGGAGGGTGTGATCGGGGAGCCGGTTGGACTGGAGACGGCCGGACGCTCTGGGAGCCAGCTTCTGGAGATGTTTAACATCGGCCAGCAGCAGATCTTCAGGCCCTCTGAGGAAGAAGAGGAAGAGGAGGATGTAGAGAATGAGATCCCTTCCCAAGGACCAGGAGGCTGCCCTGGACCTAAAGAGGACCAGAAGGGTGGGTCGAGACTGGGGAGCCTCAGAGGGGAGGTGATCACCAAAAAGGACCCTCTACAGGGGACAGGTGGAGGGCTGGTCATCACCAAGGAAGGCCCTCCTTCTGTCATAGCACCTCGGGCCTCTCCGGTCCACACATGTGCTTATGCCTCTTCATCTCAGGTGGCACCTGCTACACCCACAGAAGCTGAGGACTCCACACAGTTTGGTTTTGGACCCTTCGAACTGCCACCTCAGTGGTTACCAGAGACCAGGAACAGCAAGAAGAGGCTGCTGCCTCCGCTGGGTAACACACCAGAGGAGCTGATCCAGACCAAACTGCCCCGGCCGCGGCCTGAACGGAGAATCAGCCGGAACAACAAGGTGAGCACCATCCCCACCGTGGACCCATGAACTGTTCCTGCCGGCCACTGATCTGCAACACTGGACACAGCTCTTTGACAGGGTAGGTCTCTCGGGTTGACCAAGACTTGGCAAGGATATTGACGTGTTGGTTCATTTAAACCTTTTCACTGTCTTTTCGACTTTTCTCAGATGCAGTAGTAGCTCCAGTATCCAGGTTTTCCACTTTACTGCACAAAAGCCAGACGCCTGAGGCACTGCAGCTTTCTTACTGGACAACAATCAATTTGATATCAGATATTTTCAATGCTGTGAGAAAAAGGCCTGCTCAGTCCAACTGCACTACGAGTTGGACGGATCCAATTCCATAATTAAGGACTCATGATTTAGAGAGCAGATCCCTTATTGATGAGCTGGCATCAGTAGTTAAATGAACACACTGTACAAATCCAATTATCCTGAGAGATGCACTGATATGGAACAATATATTTCCATAGCCAATAATCAAGCGAGGATATTAAACCTCCTCACAAAGCATTTTGTAAAATGGTTATGCTGTGATTGCACTCTGTAAATGAACACATCTCAGTGTCGGTCCCCTCTCTTAACCCTTTGTGGGCCTGTTTTTGTAACCATGTTTGACAAGTTGTACTTCAAAAGTTGGGATTAACTCGCCATTTGCTGGCCCTTTTTTCTCAAGTCTTTTCACATTTCTTCTAACGTGGTAGATGTTGTCATTTGTACTTTAAATGTAAGTGAATTTGATAAGAAGAAAATGCAGATGTACAGTGTGCAAATACATGTTTAACTGTGTGTTTAGACTCGTTTTCTGGAATACAGAGTGCTTCAAAACATCACTGGTATGCTTGGATAAAAGTAAGAAAGAAAAGCAATCATCCAGGTCAGGGATCTGCTAGTCCTAGTGGATCAATTCTATTGATTTCTCCCAGGTTTCCTGAAAAACAATCGCTCATTTGAATGACTGTAAAATAAAGAAGAGCAAAAAACACTCAAACAGAAGCTCTGTGAAACTGTTTTCAATTGTAAATTTCTCTGACACTGACACTGTCGGCTCTGTTGTCTTTGTGATACATAATTCAATAGCAGCAGCATCAACCTGCGGCTGTGGCTGAGGTAAACAGAGCCGGGCTGCACTTCAAATATTTGTCAAGCCGTAACTCCCTTCAGGGGCTACCACCAATCCCCTGCTAAGTCCACAACCTGAATCTATGCTGCATCCTACACTTGCTGTTATCAGGTAAAATTGTGCAGTCACGCCTCATTGGAAACAGTATCCACTGCTATGACGTAAAAGCAGGAAAGAGATGAGTAATACAGTATGTTTATTCTTAAAAGTCTGCTTTGGTAATTACAGTGTTGGCACAGTCATTAGAGAATACAGTAGCTGGTATGGTAGATGGGCAGCACTGAATGAATACAGAGCCAAGAATGCTGCTGGACGCAGGAAGATCATGAATTTCTCTGGTGTGAGTGTTTAACAATATTTCAGCCTTGGCTCTGATTTTCCACCTGATTTGATTCAAGGCTTATTCAAACAAAAGTCTTTCACTCCTTGAGCCATTAAGATCTTAACAACGGGGCTATAGTGCAGTCACAGTTAATACAGAGGCAATTCTTGTAAAAACCTTTGTGCATTGATTGATTTTCACAAAAGATGGGTCAAGGAAAAAGACATACATTTAATAGTAGTTGAGAAGTGTAAAGGTTCAAATTTAAAACATTAGTTAGACATTAGCATTAGTTCAGAGTAACACTGTTAAAGGCCCTTAAAGTTGTAATTTGTAAGAAAAAGCCAGAATTCAAAGCTATAGAGAGCAGCATATCTGCTTACTGCTGATGAGTCATCACTTTGCTGTAGCTATCTTTTGCTGTAGCGACAAGCTGCTCAGTTAGTTGTGGAGCTAAGTGACCCTTTTTGCTGATGGGAGTCCGTCACACAACTGTGGTAACGGTAGGAGTCACTGAGCAACAGGGCTCAATCAATGGGCCCCCCCAGGCCAGTGTGAAGACTGTGGATGGAGGTGATTTACAGCTCTGACTAGGGCTGTGACTGCAGAGACGAGAAGACACAGCAGGCAGAGATGGGAGAGGAAACGGCTCGTTGAGATGGAATATTTTGACATATATGTTATATATATGTTACTCAATGAATGGAGGATTAATTTCCTTTTAGGAGACAGGACAGGCCTGGGTTAGCTGGTTAGCATGCAAACTGCAGTAGACGTCTCTGCAACACAATACGCAGGCATATTTTTGCCAAAACTTTTCTCCTAATTTTCTCCACACTGCTGATAATGTAAGCTATTTTAAAAAAAATGTTTTAAACAAAAATTCTGACGGTATATTACAAATTGCCTCTTTAAAGTGCTCGGAAAAATGGAAAATTTGAACATCTACAATCCCATGACCACATGGCCAAACCCTATCAGTTGAGGAAGATCATGAGTTGTGATTAAAGCTCCAGAGGAGCTACTAAATGGACTTTGTGATATTTTTTCAAAGTAATTATTCAAATATGTATTATAAACCAAAGAAAATGGAGAAAATATACAGTGTGTGCTCCATCTGTATGCTCCTTTGTACATGTTTGCCCCTTTCACAGTGATAACATAAGTACATAATAACATTATGTATAGAAGACTGGGTCCTTACGCAACCACTTCTATATGGGAAGTAAAACTCCAGTACAGTAGGTATATTTTTCCCTGCAGTGACTTTTCAGAGAAAGCAGTTGTTTTCAGGGATTATGCTCTTGTGACCGATGGGTTAGTGAACGTCTAGACATGTTAATAAGAGATCAGAGACTTACTGCCTACGCAAAGACTCTAATGTATTCAATCAGCAGCACAACCACTGGGTTTGGACAGCAGGCAGCATGTTGACAATAAAACTCCACATTCAGGTTGTCAGAAAACCTCAACTCAGAAATCCCGGTTGCAGCATTTTAAATTAAAGCAAATTATAGCAGCTCCAGTCCACATTGTACAAGTATATAAAAGTTTAATCTTCTTTTCAGTCTGTGTAAGAAGGAGCACAAGAGGAGGCTTTGAGCAACGAAAGCAGGGGAACAAAGTCTCTGTTTGTTATCAGCTTTGGTTTATTGTAATCTATTCAGGAATTGTCGTCAGTGGTGTTATTCATGTCGTCACTGCTGTCGTCATCCTGTTTTCTCCCCCCAGACTTGTTTTTCATGAATAATCCAGTATGGAAAATAATAGCTTTACCTGGGCAGTCTAAGTTAATGGACACAATCAAGTCAGTGAAGAAAAGCAGTCACCTCACCACACACAATACACTGTTAAAAATCAGCAGGTCTCACAGTAAATTCTCACAGTAACCTACCGCAATCATGCTTTTGCAGTGCATGATGGGTAAGTATTTGGAATATAACAGTAAGCTGCCGTGAATTTGAATTTCAGCGGCATTCTGAAGTGGAAATACTGTAGTGAGGGTACAGCATCATACAGTAATGTTGCAATTAAATATTCTTTTCCTTTGCTGTAAAAATAGTTTTACAGCAAGGTACACGTGCTTACATGCTAAAAGGCTAACAACAGGCTAACAGGCCTACAAGTGTCCCAACAAGTTACTGCACTTGTTAGCCAGTAATTTACTGTAAATTTACAGTAATAATTTTCACAATGAAGGTAAGAGATTGAAATTCAAGGCAAATGCACAAAAAGGCTTTAAAAGGCCCAAATATCTGATTTTTTGGACAAATGCATCTAATGAAAACATTCTCTTCACTATATTTTATTTTGTGCTTATAACATCCAAATATTTCCCTTCTGCCCAGGCTGTTTCAGTCTAACTTGTAGAAATGCATCACACTGGATTTGTTCAAAATTGTGATTTTACGCTAAAGATTTATGCAAATCCCTCCAGTCCACATCTGAACTGGAATGACTTCACTCAGTGTGTTGATGTGTCTCATATGAATTAGAGGGTAAGCTCCTCACTCCTGCCATTTAGGTGACACTGTTCTCATTATGTTTAATCATTTAACAGTAACAATTTACAGATTTTTATACAATAAAATAATCAAGATTATGAGATAACCCACGCAGGTTGCAGGTTGCTGTTAAAAATGAGAAGAGGAGCACTGTAAAACTACAAAGACATAACAGGTAAGCTGGTTTAAAGGGTCTGTTCACCTGTTTTACAATACATTTATATTTGATCTCTTACCTCTAATAGTATCTAGCCATGCCAATTATTTTGACTTCATTTGTTCATGGATGTGAGTGGAGTAGTGCTTGTGGTGCTCAAGGTGCTGAACATCCATAGAACCAACCAGAACTAAGTTATTCATCAGCGCCTTTTAAAATGTAAATTACTTTTAGAAAAAATATTCATATGAACATAAATTTAGGCAACTAAAACCACTTGGTTGAACTGGCAGTGGGCAATGTTTTTGCTATAACTTATTGTTCCAAAATAAATACTGATTGCACAGTGTAATTATAATGTGTAATAAAAAGATAAAAAAAAAAAAACACCATCCACATTTAGATTGGTTCCCTATAAACCTCACTTTCGATTCTCCCGGAAAAATGGAGGACGAATTACGGCGTCTGCCATTGAGCAGCCACAACAGGAAGAGGCATTGTTTTCCCTGGTTGCTATCTCCTGACGATGGTGGAACAACTGGAACAACTGTGGAAACTTTCCAAAAGAAAAAGAACCCACTGAGGGAGGAGGCAAAGAAGGCGAAGAGGGAGAGTCACATTATTTCTACTAGATCAGTAAGTAACAAAACCTGCCGACTTATGAATACAACTTGGTGTTTTACTGCCTTTTCCTAGCACTGAGATCAGGATTTTCAAGTCAAATTTGGATTCTTACGGTTGTTTTTTCTTTTGCACAGTAGTCAGGCTGCTTGTCATCTTGCAGACGTGTCTGTGTGACATTTGCACCAACAGTATTACCACAGGAAAACAATTGGAGGGGGGAATTTGAAGAGTTGTCTGTCAGAGAAAGATGGCAGTCATGGTTAAAAGAAACCAACGTAAACTATTGGTAGGGGACGGGACATGAACAACAGAATCTTGTGTCTGATTGTTATATGCTACTCAAACCTCTCCTGCTCTTGTCATCACAAAAAGACCACCAGAGGATGCTTACCACAGAATATGTTAGCATAGCTTGAAATAGGCAGTGGGATTTGGGACATGGGGATTTTATTTTGGTAGTAAGTTTGGTAGAAAAGTGTTCACAGCAAGAACTAAGATCCAACCCTTTAACTACCACTCAGCTTCTGAGCTTGGCTGAAAGACGTCAATTACAATGTAATTGTGAGACTGAGGCCCAGTTTGAGGAACATTTGAATGATAATTGCCTTCCTGATTGAACCCACGCTAAAAACGACATTTTAATTGCACAGAACCGATGTTCAGTTGTTTTACAGACAAAACTATATTTGCGTGTCCCGCAGCTTTAGGGCTTCTCACGCAGCCTCGTTCATATTCATTAAAACAAATTGAAATGCTGCGCCCAGCCGCAGAAGGCTGTCGGCTAACAGTGAATCATAGAAAACAACAGTGCAGCGTTACATGTGATCGGCTCATTCAAATGCACAACAATTATGATAATTGAATTTGCTCCCTTTTATTATGCAGTAGTTAAAGCTTATCTTAATTAGAGAAAATCAGTCACCAAACGGCTGACAGAGCTATTATCGGCACCATGGATTCGTTCATTAACAACAAGTCCACTTATTGGACTCACAAAAAGATGGAGCATTAAAGAGTTTTTAACAACTTGATTTTTTATGATGGCCATTACTCGTAATAACTGCAAGCAAAGACCGAATTAATTAGCATGGTTGCTTGGCAACGGGTAACCCAGATGCTTTAGAGCAGGTTATAGAGTGTCCGCAGTCCTCTCTCTCATTCCTGACTTCAAACACAAAGCTGAGGCCATTACGAGTGAGAGGCTAAGGACATGATATAGAAAGACGGTGTTAATGTGGAATGACTCACTGAACGCCGGCTGTGGCAGATGGTCGCAAAGGCCTTTCAGTTCATTTCAAGCGGACCCCAGAGGAAGGGAGACTTAAAAAGATGTCGATTTGTTCCACCCACTCTCTCCTTTGACACGGATGAGCTCCTCTGGAAATCACCATGACCTTTTGTCTTTTTGCTTATGCCTCAATTCAGACTTTTATCCAGCAATCTAACTCACGAATGTACACGTCTTGTTCTTCTACCTCGGCTTGTTGAATGAAAGACCAAACAAACGGAACAAACCTACAGAGGAAAAGTGCACGGCTAACATTCATTTGCAGGCTCGTCATGTACGACGCTGAAGTTAGCTTCTGATTTGGAAGTTAAGAGGAAAGTTCAGAGAAGCTTAAGTTACAATGCTGAGTGACCGAATCAAATTACAATTTTATACCTAGACTTGTCAAATGTGGACTAAAAATTAAGATAAAGATTCTTTAAAACACAGTTACAGATTTGTGACTTATACAATTTGTAAAAATGCAAAAAAAAGGGAGATTTTGCTATTTTTTCCGTATCGAGACCATATTGAATCAGTTCTTTTTCAAATACCACTATACCTAGACTTGTCAAATCTAAAAACACAGTTTCAGCTTTATGAAACCTTAAATACGTTTATGACAATCCAATAGTCCAGTAATGTGGTCTAGATCTGGTCTAGATCTGAAGAAAGCAGTGAAACCTCCCTTTTTTGTATTTACATGAATTGAATGAGGTTTTCACAGTTTGAAAGTGAGTATCTGGTACCAAATTAAACTGAGTTTCCCACTTTCTCTTCAACTGCTGAACAGGAAGCAGCAAACCGAAAGCTAACTTCAGCATCGTTGGTCATCTGCTAATTAGCTTGTCAGCTATAGCGCTTCAGCATTTATTCTTACTTTAAAAATCACCTACAGTTGTCATGATGATATTTTTAGATGCTAGTTCAGTCCTTACTCTTCAATAACCTATTAATTTAAAGGGAGTTTATACAGCTTGGCTAGCTGCTAAGGCTTTATGCTAAGCTAGGCGAATCACCTCCTGATTCTAGTGTCTAGTGGACATGACAGGGAAAGTAATCTGCCCATCTAAATCTAGGGGAATAAAGGCAAAGTAAGTGTATTTCCCACACTGCCAATGCTTTCTACAGATGTGCAAGGAAGCTGCCAAGCCACTAACCACAGTTCAAGACTGCGTTTCAACATTTGTAAGTGTTAAACCACGGATACTTTGACGGAGACCACACGGTTTTGCCAAAACCTGGTCTTTTTTTTCTAACCCAGTGGTTTTTGTGCTGAAACCTAATCAGATCCTAAGCACAGCATTGTCCAGTGGTGGACTCACAATGTTAAAGGGGCACCAGCTGTAAACAGTCTATCACTTAACAACAAGTTTTTACTAATATGGGGTTAATGTCTTACTTTTCCTGCTTTGTTACAACAGCAGCTCTTCCATAAATTCTGCCATTACACAAAGATAATAACTGGATGGCATTATGCTGTGAGGTCTTTTGAATATTTTGGCCACTCCATTTACATAAAAGAGAGGGGCAGAACATGAGGCGCATTTTCAATTGAATGCACTCCAGTACAACGCTATAATAAACAAGTAGAATTATTACCTTTCTGACAACAAAGACTTAGAGATTATAAACTTTGAAATAGCAGATTTAATGGCAGAGCTGTCGTATTGCATCACATTAACTTGTTCAGGTGTACCTAAAGGTGTCAGACATCTGTCTGATTTCAGAGTCCTTGTTGTTGTGGTGTTAATAAACACATGCGGCTCTATCTGACAGGTGGACGGGAGCTGTTTGTGCCGGAGGGAAGAGACAAACAACTCTTCTTCTCAGCTCGGCTCAGATTGTCTGACAGCCCGGAAAAGAGAATGCAGTGAGTCACAGCAGTTTGCTTCTGCTGACTTTTTATACAGTATTTCTGCTGTTTGAGTGAGTCAAACAATTACTCTGTCCTGAAACTCACCAGCAGCTCTATTATTAAGCCCAAGAGGAAGGAAAGTGTTATGAACGATGACTAAACACAGGAGTTTTGAAATACATAAAACACTAATGGACTAACTTAAAACTGAAATCACCAGGAAAAAAAATAAAGCTGGCTTGCAGGGGAGCAGTTAGTATTACAGATTGAAGAGTTGGTCCTGTGAGCGTGTAGGTGCCAATATGTGTGTGACAGGTGTGATCGCATTAGTGTCGGGTCATCTTGACTCTGGCATGTGTGAAAGCTTGACATTCACAGAGCTGTGTGCCTTCCAAACACTTTTATATTATTTTTTTTAAGAGTTCTGCTTTCAGGGTGTGTATGAAAACACTAATCTTAGAGAACAAGATACACTCTATTGTCTATAATTTATATGTGTGGCCTCAGAGCTCAGCTGTTGCTTGTATCCCTCACCCTCACCTCCTCTCCTCTTTGATCAGACATGTATTTTCATGGAGACCTAAGCCTGTCATGATGATTCCCTCGTGGCTCTCACAGAGCTGATGCTGATCTTGTCGAGCCGTCTAGACTCCTCTCGCCTCCTCACAAGACCTTGATCCCACCTGAGGGATGTAAATCGCTGCTGTGATTTTACATTTTAAAGCTTCAACTGCTGCAGCTGTTTGATTTGAATTTGATTTCTTTTGTTTTCGTGTCAAATGTACACCCCCAAAGGTTGCAGCACTCAAACATTTGATTGATTTGTTTTTATTACAAAATTACAGGTTCTTTTGCAGCTCAGTCTTAAACAAGATATTTTGCCTTCTATCCGGAGCTTGGCAAACTAAATCTGCTACAAAGAAGGTTCAGCATAAAAGGAGGACATTTTAGTAAAAAAAAAAAAAAATCCCTATAGGCATAACAGCCAAACATAAAACATCACCTCATTCTCATCTAGCTCACATATCAAACAAAGTCTGTCCTCCTCTGCAGTGCTATTAAACCTGCTGTTCTCTGAGGTTCATGGTAATGTCGAACTTAAGCTTCTACACTGCAGCTTTTCTTTATGAAACACAGAGTTTGTATTTTTTTGCAACAGACCATACATTTATGTAACCGTGCAATGAACACATATAAAATATGTATTAAATCAAATATTTCTCTGTTGGAGCTTTCTGCAAATTAGCCTTCTGCAAAGAATACGGAGCTTGTAGCTTTGAATGAGTAAGCATTTAATTGTTTGTTAACAGTGAAATAACTATTAACTCAAGTTTAATTAACTGTAAATGTACCATTTATTAATGATGGTTATTATAAAGTGTTACCTGGTATTGTATATAATGCAGAAAACAGGGTTTAGCTTTAGTTTCTTTTGTTGTGAACTGCTTTTCATAAATGTTTCCATCATTTTTTATGCTTTGGCCCATTTCTTTTTACTTGCAGTCTTTATGCTAAACTAGGCTAATCACCTCCTGGTTGTAGCGACACAATTATCACTCAGTAAAGCGAGTGATGTCTATCTTCTCATCTAAATCTTGGGGAAAAACTGTACAGACTGTAATTACAACCAGCTGAGTCAGAACAACACATCGAGTTGTATTTCTGACAAGGAGATATCAGGAATTTCTTTTATGAAATATTTCTTTGGCGGGATTTTTTGCCTTTATTTGACAGGTGGGTATGACATGCACCAAAAGTCCATAGCCAGATATCAGAAAATCCTGATGCCTACAATATCTCCAACGTGTCAAGAAAGTGTCAGCAGATGAATTGCAGGCAGCTACATCTGGATAAAATAAAATATTTATACACTGATACAACTGATTCAACTAATTTAAAAGGACTTTAAAATGGGTTTCATTTGTTAAAGCTCTTACAGGGAACTTTGATATTTTGTTGATTTTGGATGCCCATGTGGCCAAAAGTGGTAGTGTTTCCACCATCAAAACCACAAAATAAAATAATTTCAAGAAACAACTCTTCCTGCTTCTTTTTAACTGTCTGTAACAAATTGCTAATTTGGACTATTTATGGCGGGACTACAAAATATCCAGTAACCATCTTGGAATAATAAGTGAACAATCTCTGAATAACAGGAGGTTTTCCACGAACTCCCCATCGGGGTGTGAGTGTGTCATGACTCATCCTTTAATAACAGTTGGCTTTGTGAAGCTTCCTTGAACAAGGCCCTGAAACCTGTACTCAACCTACACTTCAATGAGCAGGTATGGCAACACTAACAGTGATCGGTTTTTCTTTGTGTGAGTTGTTATGATACCCTTTGTGCTCAGTATAAAAGTAGAAATGCAGCCCAATTTACCATTACATGCCGTCCCTGTGCTGGAGCTTTACATCTGCTCTAAGTGGCTAATCCATCGCAGCCAACACGTACACTTTCGGTCAAGGTTACAGTATGTTTAATGCTGATAATGGATGTTCAAAGAGGGATTGTTTTGGAAAATTGTACTGTCTGATATGCTAAAAACTTCACATCTAAGACTTCAGCGTCTTCTGTCAGAAAGTCATCATTTAATACAAGAAACAAACACATTCACGCCACAAGTTCATTCTGTTCAAACTAAACAAATAGGACCATTTTCTTTCTGTTGTGAAGAACGCCCCCGACTGTCAGCAAAGTGCTGAATGAGGACATGAGAGAGAGAAAGATAGTGAAGAGGAACAATTACCTGCTCTAGTGAATGGCAACCAGCAAATATCCCCATGGCAACCTCCCCCCAATTCTCAGAATACTGGTGATGATGGTGAAAGAAGAAAATGGACCATCCTATTATACAATCTGTATAATATGTACTGTAAAATACATGCTAGGTCCTTCTTTCCTGTTAAAGTTCAACAACTTCTACCTCTGATTTTTCTTTCTTGGGCTTTTTTCTTTCTTAATTTTGATATTCAAGGACATAGTCATCATTAGATAATCACAGTTGAAACATCAACACAGAGCGCAGGGTCCAATCTCAGCTATTCTTGGCCTGTCGGAGATGTTTAACCGACAGATCATCATCCCTCTGGGAGTCCGGTGTTCGCCCGGGGCGTCTTCAGCTCTCTGGGACTCACGCAGGGTTTGTGTCATATGGTAAATAATGGAATGACAACAGCAAAAAAACATCCAGGAGTCAATAGGAGGTCTGGAGGTCTCTGCACTACGACCACTCTGCTTCAGGCGATGGATTCACACATTTATAAGCATGAACTAAATCAATGATCGGCTGATGTCAGGTGACGCTGACCTTTGGACTGAATCTATAATATGTGCAATGCAGCTCCTGGAGATCTCTTGTTGATCAACAGCAGTCGACACAGTTCTTCTTTTAAAATCATAAACTGATTAACAGTTATGTTACAAGATAGTTTCCTTTAAAGGTGCACTCTGTAGTTTTGGGGAAGACATTTTAATCAGAAGAGAAAGATCTTTATTGACTGATTATTTTATGCTTAAACAAACTAAAATAAACAAACTCTTTGTTGAATACACTGAATAAACAAACTGACCTTAAAGGACAACACAGTTTTATACTGTTTTTCTTTGTTTATATGTGGCGGACCCTGCCACCTTTCTAGCTTCAAACAGTGTTCTGTTTGAAAAATTAATATTTCTGATTTTGTATTATTACCTCATTAATATTGTAAATATGAAAATTCTGAGTTTGAATTTCTTCTCCATAAACACATAGTGCCCCTTTAATGTCTTAGTCTTTGCAAATCAACACTCAACACTAATTTATTATTCTATGATCAGTCCAAATCTGAAAAAAATCAACATAAATACATAGTGGTTAATTAACAAATGAAACACAGGTGAGCACAGAAAACAGGCGGGAAAAAGACTCCCAACATTAAACAGGAAATAAAAAAAGTGACAGCTATAATACTTTCTTTTTGCTTATAACAAAAACAATGGAAAAAAACACAAAAGAGTGAAGAGAAACGAGTCCACAGAGTATAGTCATCACAGCTCCTTTCAACTTTCTGGAGAATTTTAGTGACTTTCAGCTAACTGTTTTGGTTTCACGACCATCGACTCCACTGTTTTGATTCACTCCCACCTCTCTCATATCAGAATTTTTGGCTGTTTTCAGCAAAAAGCTCTTATAAACCCACTGTAGACCAAGCAAAAGACAGACTAGCTGGTGAACACTGTGGAGCATTTAGCTGCTAAACAGCCAGGAACCTTCCCACAGGAGTTGAGACCAAACACACAGCTTAAAGGAGCAAATATTGGACTTACATTTTCCAGGCGGCCACACAGCTCAAATGACAATGTTGCTTTGTGTGCTGAACACCTTCACCATATCAGCTTTATGACGTTATAATGTCTATTATGTTCACAGCTTGTTTCCGCTCCCCAGTTTAACTCTAACACTTTGTTTTCACACATAAACAGTTGCCAGCTTTAGTGTGCATGTAGTCGTAATATCAAATTCAGTGCCAAAGAGTAGGATGGATGTAGGGAATTGAATCAGAGGCTGTTTACACCTGACATTGACATGAGTCACGGATGGTCTGGACTCAAGTGGACAGCTCTGAGTACATCACTTCACACCTGGCATTAACATGCGTCTCGGGCGAACACCTGTGAGGGTTTCTCTCTTTCCCAATCTAACATGAACATTGTTGGGACACTCAGACATAATATTTTTTTTTACACAAAGAAAGAAAGAATAAATAACATTTGCAGTATTTACAAGATGAGCCAAATAATTATGAATTTGTGGTAGACAGCATTTTCAAAAGTTTAGAAAAATTCTCCCGACTCAACAAATCTATTGGTTACTGTTTACTGTATTTGACATGTTTACCTTTTGATACAATTGTGTTGTCTTTAATAAATTTAGTGTAAATGGTGAAATTAGTTAAAACAGTGTTCAAACAGCTGCCAAAATACTGCAGAAATTAATTGATTAATTAATGCAGAAATAACAAGGAGCCATGAATGATTTCAAACATGCTGCTGTAAGTGTTTTGCAAGGTTTGTTAAGTTTCTCCTCACTCAACAACTCTCACAATTGCATGATTTTTTAAGGGAGTCTAGCGATATTGCACTCACTCACTTTTTCAATAGTTAAATCAGTGGAAACAGACTGTGTTCACAAACATCTGCTGCTTATCGCGCCAGGTAAGAGAGCCCTTTACAGTGAACCAAAAAGGAAATCAGTTAATCTGTTCTGTCTGTTGTTGTAGCTTCTTCTTCTTCTTGTTGTGCAGAGGACGTCAGATCTCACTGCGTCCTCAAGGCATCTCGGGTACATTCACAACTGTACTCAGAGCTGTCCATTGATTGGATAACTCGAGACCCATGTTAATGCCAGGTGTAAACAGCCTCTTAGTTGCATTTATAAGCCTCTTCATTTTAAATGTTTGTTTTATAGCACTTCTGATTATACAGTTTCTCTTTATTAATTTCAAGTGCTGCTCTCTTAACCACGAGGACTGATTACTCGCTCTGTTCATGCTATTAAATTCAGAGAGGCACTGCAGCTTCAAGAAGTACTGAGCGGAGTTCAAAGCACACTGCTTTTCAGTTACATCGCTGCACTTCACAGTCCTTATTTCATATAGCTTCATTTGGACATGATTTAAAAAGCTCTCTAACATTTTCACGTTGTTTATTTGCCATCCCAGACGGCTGACATTTTGTCCTGAACATGACTGTAATTCTTAATTCAGCTGAGAGCCCGTTCCTGAGACATTTAGCACACATGGCGCTGATGTAGTGTGACATTTCATATTTCTAAATTTGGCTGCTTGGGCAGAGCCATTAGGTGACATGGTTGAGTGTTTTATTTATTTAATTCAGATTGACCTTTATTTGAACAGCTTCCCTGTTACATGGTACAGAGAATCAAAAATGAATATATATATATTTATATATAAGCAATAAAATAAGTGAGTAAATAAATGGATATGACATTTAATGCACCGAAAATGTTAAAAATAAATGTAGGCATTAAATTCTTATATATGCTATAAATAGATATTTTTCTTAAATTGCTCCTGTATTAATCAGTCCATGTTTATCTATATTTATTTTTTCAAATATGAGAGTGTAAGTTGAACACTTGAATCTTTATTTAATTTAAGTGACAGTTCTTGTTTTTGTTTTAATCTTTAATCTTGTAGACGTGTCCATTTTTATATTTACCTGGCTGACACCGAAGACAGTTTTCCTGCTCTGGTTAAGTTATTTTATTCTATTCTATTCTATACATATTTTTTAATTTATGCCACACTTTGCATGGCAGCCCCCTCATGAGCATAATGAATCAGAATGCATAAAAACATGTAGCAAGAAAGTACATTAATAAATACATTTGAGGAAATAAATATGGGGTAAAATGCAAAAACCAATAGGCCATAGAAATAAAAAATAGCTTTAGAAATAGATTAATAAATACAGCTAAAAATTAAAATAGTAATGTATATCATATTTTATAAATAAATGAATGCCTAGATTTATTTTTAATATTATTTTTGGTCATTTATTTATTTATTTTGGATTTGGACACTTTTGGTCCTCCATATTTATTATCCATGAAAGGCTGTCGTGCAATAACACAATGCTCTGTACTCAGTCCCCCGCTCATACCCTCTAAAACACAAATGGATACAACATGAGTTGCACTGAACTGAATAAAGACAGGATAAAGTTAAACAAAACAAAGAATCTTCAAATGTAAACTTATTTGTCAGAGAAATCTTAAGAAAAGCAGCTGCACACACACCTGAAGGCAAAAACAAATCCAAACACTGCCTGTTCTGCCAGTAGAGGGCAGTAGTGCCCCATAGAAACACTTCTTGATCATTCAGTTATTTTTTCTTTTTTTGACATTTGACAGAAAAAAAAACGTTCACCTCGTTCATATATTCGATCATCAGCCCTGAAAGTAAATAGACAGATATACCTCAGAGTTCCTTAAGAAGGTGAAGAAGAACAGCCAAGTGTTGAGGAATGTAAAGTGGGTCAGATAAAAGCAGTTATCTTCTCAGCAGGTCATGTTGCTGGAGTGAGAGACGTCTGGCTGTGATGTCTCGTCATGATGACATGCTGTCCCATCATCCTTCAGGCACTTTCTCCATTCCTGACAATTGAACACACATTACAGAGCAGCTTTCTCACACGGGACTGACACGTTTCAACCTTTTTCATGTTTTTATGACAGCGGCCATCAAAGCTCCAGTGCTCTGGTTCACAGGTAGCGGCATGACACATCGGCAGGCTGACGGATGCCCATCGATCTCTTTTTAACAGTCAGATGATCACAGCCTACACAACAGGCGTTTGATGGATGTGTGTTAAACATGATGAAGTGCAGGTCCAACGTCAAGTCAATATTAGCTGTCTGAAGGTAGATGTGAACCATGAGTTCATGAAGAAGTGGCCAACTGAGCTCCAAAGTAGGTCAGAGTGTGAACTTTAAACTGAAATTAGGAGTTTATATACCAAACTTATAGACAGTCAATCGTATTTTTAGGGCTTGCAACCCCAGAATCTCAGAGGTCAGTGGAAGATATAAAAGTTTTGATAAGAAGAGATAGGAATGTCTGCAACTATGACAGCAATCTGAGAGTTTGAATGTAAGGATGTAAGCACAGTCAGGAAAAGTATCCCACCATCTATGTAGATGAAGTGTAGTGTTATAAAAGTGTTATTGACGTGTGTTCTAAATTAATTAAGTCACTGACGTTGCATGACATTCCTCCTCGGTGCCATCATGTTTGTCATTATTAATTACAGTATTGCATTTTGTGTGTCGAGAAAAATACAGATAAACTCTAAATGAATGTAACACTTTGCAGATACTGGCTTGCCAAATTAAATCATTGAATGTAATTAAGGAATAGTTTGACATTTTGGGCAATACATGTACTGTATTTGCCTTCTGACCAAGAGTTAGACAAGAAAATCGCTACTTATCTCATATTTTTGAGGTAAATATATAGCCTAAGCCAGAAGCTGGTATAGCTTAGCTTAGCATACAGACCGGAAACAAAAGGAAACAGCTAACCTGGCTCCATCCAAATGTAACACAATCTACCAACCAGCACCTCTAAACCTCACAAATTAACATGTTATATCTTGTTTGTCCAATCAGCATGGACAGAAACTAAAGCATAAAAATGACACACTCTAGTTTCACGGAGGGTTTTGTGTTGGACTATTTCTTGGCGTCAATCTTCTCATCAAGCACCCGGCAGGGAAGAGAGGAAGCGTATATTTTCCAAACTATTCCTAAACTTTTCTAAAGCAGAAAAGGCACCAGGTTTCAAAAATGTTGGCCTCATCCCTTCATCTTCTTCATTTACATTTGGATTCAGTTTAACTTCTTTTTTCAGTGATGCAATCTTTTCAGAAAGTTTCAGAAAGTCAAAGAGTTATTTTACTGGATCAAAACACCTCGTCTTGGGGTGGTTTTCTTCCCATGGGTACTACTGGGTAGAGTTAACTCATAAGACCTTTTACATCACACGGTCCTGTGCTTTTGCCACTGTGCAGCATCGAACATGATCTGAAACTTTATTGCTTTTAATTTTGCCTACTGTGTCAATTTCAGCCTTATTCGAATGAAACACACAAAGTCATTACGACTACTCCCCACAGTGTCGCAGCAGACACAGAGGCAGCCTACATCAGGACAACCTAATGTATAGATTACCGGTTTAGATTAGTCACATTGGAGGGAGGATAGTTAGCACCGGAGCTCTGAGTGACTAACAGGCCTCGCTACAGATCAATATCACCATGGAGATCCACTGACAACTAAATAATTTAGTAATTACACTGCCTTTGACATACTGAAAGGACAGGGAAGGCATTGACATTGTCCCAGTTTTAATTTGTCATTGTTTTGACCCGAGAGTGTGCTGACAGGAAGACATAAGTCTGAGTCATGTAAGTGGCTGCACTTCACACACACACAACACCATTAAACCAATGTCACGCAGCCACAGGCACCATTCTTAGCCCGTCACGACATGAAACACGTAAATCAGAGTAGAAGATGAATGTTCTGTTTGTTGTTAGTGGGAAGGCATTTGTGAATTTTTGTATAAGTTACTGGGCTTTATCATTTTGCTCTTGCCTTAACATTTTTAAAATATTTTTGACACAATGTTTTATAAGCCATGTGCTGTTTTTTTTGTCTTAATCTGTTTTTTTTTCTTTCCTTTTCTGGAAAAGTGCTTTGTAACGTTGTTTTGAAAAATGCTTTATAAATAAAGTTTATTATTATTGTTATAATGAAGCAGCAGGTTAAGAAATACAATCATAAGACAGTAAGATGCCGAGCTGTGAATATGAACAAAATCTGCATTTTCAAGACAGGAAGTCTGTTAATGACCACATTTTGCACACAATTAGCCACATTAGCCAAGCAGGGCAGTTTAAAGCAATGACACACAAAGTATCCTGTTATAGACCATAATATTACTTCTAATAAAATGTCAAAAGAACAAGATTGAAAATTTAACACGATAATCACAAAGTTTTGAGCCATACATCTGTTGTTATAAAAGCAGATCTAGGTGCTAGCTGAACAGCCTGTTTTCAGAAACTGTGCCTCCGTACGGTTGTGATGTCACAACTTTACAGCCACGCCCCCTGGCACTGCTGTGGTTGCAAAAACACCAGCAGACTTGATGCTGAAACAGGGTGGGCGGTGCCGACTCAGGCCTGTGAGAGCTGACCAATCAGAGCGGACTGGGCTTTTTGGGAGGGGGGCCTTAAAGAGACAGGCACTAAAACGGAGCATTCAGACAGAGGGTGAATAGAGGTGCTGCACAAATGGACAGTATGAGGACAATAATGTGTTTTTTTCAACATTTAAGCATGTAAACATTTTCTAGTAGACACCGAAAATCAAAGTATGAATGTGAAAATGAGCATAATATGGGACCTTTTAAATATTAATACCACATTATTCATGAAATGCCAGTAAAAACGTCCCTACATATGAGAGCCTTGTTGTCTTACTAATACATGTGTGGGCCCATGTGTACATGTGAAGCAGACTGATTTGAATTTGTTTTCCATCAACTGTTTTCCTGCAGTGGCACACTGAAATACAGATTCCCCTGTAAAACCCTGCTGGCTTTACACAATGATGGATATTTATTCCATCCAGTGCGACCAGACTCGGCTAATTTCTCAGGTTTGTGGATGGGCTCCGGTTCAAAAATGTTGTTGCAAATAGTGGCGCTGAAAGGAATTCATCATCGGTATTTAATTAGGATTCAGGGGGCTTTGTTGGGTTTGGCAAGAGTACTTTGAAATTCCTGCGTGTTTCAGGCTTTTTCAGAGTCAAAGTTCTATATTTATATGACTGCATGAGATAAGAATCTCTGAAATAACCCAGCTCTGAATGGTTTGTAATTTTATACACAAAGCAGTCAGAGTAAAGTCATAATTAGCTCTGATCAAGGGCTTCATTTTGGTTGGAGTTCTATCCCCATCTGCTGGATGAAACAGAGTAAAACATCTCATTCACATGCTGCAGTGAGTGTCTTTTACTGTAGACTGAAAGCTTCTACATGCACAAATACATGCGGCAACCATCAGCATATCTGAGACCAACGGCACAAATACGATGAAAAGAGATCTCTACATGCAAATATGAAAATTAAAATATGACTTTTTGACACCGGCTCAGAAGCTGCGTGATGCTGATTTCTGGTTTCATTGCATGAGCCTGATGAGAGATTTACAAGTGCTTTGGTTTGGAGAGAAGTCTGCTTTCAGAAAATGTGTTATTCTGGGGTGCAGAGCGAAGAAGACATTTGCAACTCGTGTGGAACGGGGTCTCACCACGGTGCCAGAAACACCTCCTGGGTGCCAAATGGACTTGTTTTTAGGAAGGGAGTCCCACAAAACAAGACTTCTGACAAACCTCAACCCAGAAATACATTTTTAGAGGAAGCTTAAATACAGTTTAAATGTACTTTCCTTTTCTTTTTACATGACCCTTTAAATTGCATGTATTTGTGTGTGTGCATGGGTTTATTGTTATGTAATAAAATCATCAATACCATAAAAACACCAGCCATTATATTATAATGTTTCTAACTAATGCTGCAAGCTTTATTCTTGCCCGCAGAGCAATATACATTTTTAACACCAGACAGCTCAGAAGGGTTTCCCTATTAAAAGCATTTACTGATCCTCCTCCTTTTGTATGGATGTTCAGAGGGTGTATTCCAGTTTTTATGATCTCTATTCTTTTGCTTCCTCCCATCCTGGCTTCCAGTCCTCGCCCCTTGTTCCTTTGGCCTCTCGTAATTTTTAAGGGAGATTTTCTGGTTTGTCAGCGCTCTCGGTTCCCCCGCAGCGGCTCGGGCTGTGTGCTCCCTCTTGTTATTTCCATCCAGTCGCCTCACTCTGCCACACACTTTACTGTGTCTCATATAAAAACAAGCACAGTGACTCCCAGAAACTCATTCTCGGGGCTGAGTGCTGTTGCTACCAAGGTGCAATTTTATCAGCTGGAAAGCTCAAATGCGTTTTGTGGCGCGTTAAAAAAGAGAAGGGGGCTACTGGGTTACAGACTCGCTGTTGGCATAGTGGTAAACATCGGACATTTGATCAAAGTGTAACCAATGGATGTTTGGGAGTTATTTTCCTGTGTGTAATTCTCAGACGTATTTGACACTGAAATTTGATAAAAATCAAAATTATAAGTGTCAAACTGCACCAATCAATGTTTTAATATTAACAATATGTTGAATAGGGTTGTGTAAAGCGAACGTGAATCATCACCCAACACTGACAACCACCTCAGCTCCCTTTTCAGCTCATCCGTTTTCTCACCAGCAGGAAGCTATTTTTGGCACAAAACTGCTTTGCAAACCCACTGTACTCTATCTGCCCAGCACCAAACAGCAGACAAAGTCAGTGACGAGCTGGTTAACATAGTGGAGCATTTAATAAGCAAAACGGGAGTTGGTAGTGACTAAAGAAGAGCTGAGGGAGAGTAAATATTTAATCCTGTCACCAGGAGGTGAAAAACATCAAGACTCCACATCAATGATAATGTTGCTCTTTCTGTTGGATCTGTACATTTGTGCAAACAGGTTCAATATAACAACTGTATGAGGTGATAATAGGTCAATGTTGTGGTTACAGCTTGCATTGCCCTCAAGTGCTTACTTAATTAATGCCAGTTTTTAAAAGCACCAAAACAAACAGGGTATTACTACAAAACAAATGTAAAGTTTAAGTCACAAGTCGGCTCACTGACCCGTCAGCAGCTCGACCAGATATTTAGCTCGCTAGATATCTTAAACGCGACTGTCGCTCACGGGAGCGAGTGTTGATTTGCCTGTGATCTCTGGCTTTTTGTTGGTGACCTCCAAAACACAACTGAATCTGGGCTACAGTGTGACTTTAGCCTAAAATGAACAAAACGTTTTGGAATTGTTGCAGTAGATCACCTCAGACAACAGATGCAAAACAGGCTGCAATGGCTGCAAATGTTCCTGTCACAGTAAGAAAGTCAAATTACTGTTTTTGTCAACAGCGTCTGGTGGCTTAGTAAAGAGATATAATGGCTGTTTCTGGTTAAACAAAGAGGATGCTCTACCAGGAAGGTCTATTTTGTCGGGATCCTTTCCATAATGTTGTCAGACACTTAGAATTACACTGTTCACTGTCTGTCAGTGGCAAAATCGAGCACTTATACTGAATATTTGACAGTCGAAGTTGCACTCAGTGATTACACTGCAGCACTTTTTGCACCCATTAGTCGTTTAGACCCTAAGATATGTAAAAACAGGGCCCTGGTTTAGAGGAAAAAACAGAAGTTAGCAGGAGCAGAGGATACCTGAGCTGCACAAAAATTCTCACCAAAGCCTTTTTGCCGTTGAGTAGCTATGTGTAGATTCGGAATCGATGAGTCATTCATGTCACAGTCAACATGTTTGGTTTAATCAACAGAACCTTGTCTTGAAGTTTGTGCGGTTTAGGAAAATCCTTCACACAGTAGTTTTACTGTGTGAAGACAGATCATGTAAAAATGTTGGATGAAGGATGAGCAGCTCGTAAGTGTTTCCATCAATTGTTTATGTTTGTGCGTTTGGCCTCGCAGCGCTCACGTGAGGGGAACTTTTTTTGTCGCCAAGTGAAGGTGACCTCAGAGAAGAGCCGGAGGATTATTCTTGTCTGTGTTTTTCTCACTTAGAGACTCGTCTCACAACGCCGCTAACTTGTGCCCGGGCACAGGGGGGTGGAAACAAACCGAGGGCTTCCCATGTGAAAGTGGTTCCCTCGCGGACCGGCAAAAGCCCTTGTCCTAATTAGCAGGAATGAGTTACGGCTGGAAAAGCTGAGCTCAGGCAGGCAGGAAGACAGGGTGAGATGGAGCAGCAGCAGCAGCCGCAGCAACAGCAGCAGGCATACGGTCGTGCAGCAACACTCAAGGCATTGACCTGCCAACTAGCAAGACTCCTGATCCAAAGCAGCAAGGCTCACACAGGACAGGGAGGTGAGGCTTTAACCTGACAGAACCTGGAACAACTTTCACGGGTACAATATAAGGTTGTGATCAAGTTAACAGCAGCTTCTGTGAGAAAGATAAAAATCAGATGGGTTCAGTGTCGGGCCAAGCGTACCGCGGGGATCTCCCACCAAGCCCACCAGCTCCAGTCAGTCCTGGAGCTGGAGTCTGGAAATGATGTAAGACCCACAAGGCAACACAAAGACTCATTTGTGCCACTGTGCCACACAGTGCCTCACAGTGCCCTCCATATGCACCGGGCTTTCTGCGAGATTATGTTTCAGGAAAAATACCTCTCAGTGCAGAGAGTGTTTCAATATGTATCTTCAAGGTCAGAGAGTTTTTTTGGACAGGCTTCAAAACACAGGATGGTGGCACGTTAGGTTGCAACCACGTCACCAACAGAGGTCAGGGACGTCGTGTTTGGGCTGGAGATCTAAAGACAAACCTGCCTGGTAGGGACATTTACTTGAGACAACACTGAGCCAGCATCACCAGATACTTGGTCAATGTATTTTTGGCAGCTCCACACAGTGCTCAAGGCAGTAGGGCCAGTAAAACAAGCTGCAACCACAACAGTGACATATTATCACCTTATAAAGTTATTATGGGGACCGTGTGAGCAAACAGTTGCCTTTTCACACATCTAGCAGACACAGAGCAACAGTAGCATTCATTTGCAGTCATGCATCTGGCCACCTGAAAAATGCTAATTCCAATATCCAGCCTTTATCATCCTGCTTGGCTGCTAACTGTGCTGCTATGTTTACCAGCTTGTCGCTAACTTTGTCTGCCTTTTCAATGAAAGCAGTGACTGTAGAAAGAGTGGACAGAGCTTCTGGGCCTGAAAAATGAAGTCGAGTAAGAGCTTCAAACCTGCATTCTCCACTGGTTGCAAAGAGAAGTCTGATTGTATGTAAGCTTATGAGAAAAAGACCTACTTCTCACTTGATTTATTAACTCAGTAAAGAGTTTCCTAATGAATTTATGGTTCTAATTGCTAGTTTCAAATCTTTTTCAATACAGCATGATGTTCACTTTGTAAATTATGGTCCGATTTAGAGTAAAACAGACGATAAAGCAGGGTGTGATTTAGGACGTGGCTACCTTATGAATGACCAGGGTGTATACTGTGGTTCTCAGTTAGATCCAACAAGGATATCCTCCCTAGCTCCACCGTCTTGCCCACATATGGTCACCTCTGGCTCCAAAAAACCAAGATGGCGATGATCGTAACGTCAAACTCGATGTCACAAACCATGGTCGACGTCACAGTGGGTTTAAAATTGTGAACTGCGAAACCAAAACAATGAGCTGAAAGATACTAAAACCCTCCATAGAGCTGAGGCGACACATGATAATTCTTTGTTGGTTTCCTTACTAAGAGCGACGCATTTCACACCTCATTTAATTATTTGATATACTGATATTGATGAAAGTCTCATGCATGGCCTACTTCACGTGAAACCATCCGACCACTTTCATTTGACCCCGTGTCCTTTATGTCTGAGATCGCAGTAACTCTACCTGTCAGCGGAGTATAATTATTTTCACAACCAGATGTGATGAACACGAGCCAGAGCCACACCTGGTGATTAAGAAACCATCCTTATTGTTTGCAGCGACATGCCAAGGAAAGTACGTCTTCTCTGGAGGAGGTTAACACGTAGTGACCCTTGATGAATAACTCACCGCAGGTTGTGTGTGTGTGCGCTTTTGAGTCATCTTCTTGTTGGAGAAGAGACACTCGTCTGGTTAGAGCGCTGCAGCTGTTTCTGAAGGAGAGGGCTCATCTATCATCTCTGCTTGTTAACATCCAATATAACTGATGCAGAGGTGACACAGCCAGGTAGATAAATACATCTTTACATAGACAACAGGCCTGCACCCACGAGATTGAGAGTCGTAGGGTAGAGGTTGTCAAACGATGTATTGTAAAGCCCTTTGAGGCCCTTTGTAATTGGGGGCCATACATTAACTGAGTTGACATGCTGTTTTGAACTAGCAGCTTTCTGTTTGCAGGTACTTTTGCAGAGGCTGTTCTGATTTGGTTTTACCATCCGTCCTGAGTGATCTGATCACAGGTGGACAACTTCAAGCCCGTCAGTTCACACCTGGCATTTAATGTGTCACGACATGCGTCTTGAGTGACCTCTTAAGATCAGATCTCACCTTCCCTCTATTTATGCAAATATAGACCTACATCACTGGAACAAACCACAAATGAAGACATATTTTAATGTTTAACATTTGCCGAATTAACAAGTAGGCCCAAATAGTTAAGAGTGTGTTGTAGACAGTGTTTCACTAAGTTTATACAGTTCTCCTGATGCAAAAAGTAAAAAATTGAGCGTTTTTTAAAGGGAGTCTGGTGACTTTCTCCACAGACGACATAAGAAGTAGCCTATAAGAGTAACCGTTTACTGTTCTGCACATTTCTGTGTGCATATTTTACATAGTTATGCTGGTGGAGACATATCCCCAGCATACCTGGTGTAAATGACATCTTAAAGCTGCTCTCGTCTAAATACTGTAAATACATTTTAAGTTTGGTGTTCAGACGCATGTGTTTTCCACAGATCTTAATGAGAAAGATTGGTACAAAGTTGGACTCCAAAGTTGCCTGGCATTACAGTAACTGTAACACATTTTTGAGTTTTGAACAACTCACCATCCGTCTTTGCAGAAGTGCTTTGAGAAGAGTTGATCAAAACCATGTCGAGTCGATTTCAGCTGGGTTTATTTACTCTTAGATTTGGTGTACTGCTTGTCACTACAGGCTGTTCTTGTTTGCGCCGGTCTCCTCTGTCATGCACAGTTTGAAAAAAAAACCAAAACAATCTTATAGAAGAAAAAGACTGAGAAAGAAAAAAGCTGTGCTCCAATTGCGGTTCAAATCTTGATCTGATTAAGATAATTACAGGGATTTGCGTTACGATTCAGGTCATCCAAGTACTGCCGTGAATGGATACCGACTGAATACTCACACTTGTGCATGTAAACACATTCATTATGATATTATTTTGTCCAGGTGCCTCATGTAAAAACAAAAGTAACAAAACAATAGAGGCACATGCTGCAACCTATTTTCCATAGTGTTCGTCATGTGACTGGCCACTAAAATTGAAAACATCTCACAGATTGCACTTTCGCATGTCCACGTTTTATTGCTTTTCCATTCAATTTCAGGAATGTCCGTTAATTTGTGATTTTAATGCGTCACTCACATTCTTCTGTGGATTGGTAAAGGGCAGTGGATTTCACGCTGGAAGCAGGACAGTGATGTGTTTTTCCACGGCACGTGCAGGACGTCCAGGAAATGTCTGGCTGCAGCTGCAGTAACAACACGGCGTGGCTCGTGGCCTCGCTGCTCTGCAGGAACCTGTGCAGGGCCGCGACTGTTTTCAAACTTGCCGAGACCTTCTCCACAGGTACATGCTGGGATGTTTAATGTGCACGGCTGACATGTCTGCTCTCAGTGCAAAAACACGTCTATAGGAGGGGAGTGGGAGCTGTCTGTGATGGTCTGTGGGAAATGAAAAAGAAACATTCTGTCTGAATGTTTGGCAGTCTGGATACATATCAGCTTTTCTGGGTTTTATTGATTAGTTACCTTTTTGCAAGTGGATTTTTCGTATTATAGCTCTCATCAAATTAAAGGGAACGTTCACCCAAAAATTTCGTAGTCCACAAATGTAATACAAGTGAATTAAATAGCACAATGCACACTAGCACCAGCCATCTGTTCTACTTGTGTCTGCTGTGGGGTGATTAGCAGGAAAGATGTTGCACAACATGAGATCAAGATCTCTCTCACATTAAATTCAACTTTTTCTGAAAACAAAACATTTTTATTGGTATTTGTCTCATTATTTTCTCCGACTCTGAGGCCATTGCCTGCTGACTGAGACGATCACCCGCTGAGATCCAGACAGCTGACCGACCAGCGACTTCTACAGATGGAGTCTGACCTCCGCAGTCGGTCTGGGAGCATCATCCACGAGAGCCCTTTTATCTCTGATGGTTTGTAGCCAGCAGACAGGCGTTATTAGGCAGCTTGCAGAGTGACCCCAGGCTACCATTCATCAGCTAATGATTAGCGACACGCACCCTGTGGACTGCGAGATGTAATGATGAGCAGTCGTCTCCGGGCAGATTTAATCAGTGACCTCTGAGACCTGAAGAAGGACAGAGTTGTCCGAGCCTTTCATCACAGCTGATGTAGACTGATGCTGCAAAACTATTCTAATTATTGAGAAATATTCCGATTCTGTTCTATATTTGATCTTTTTCAGTTCAATTGTTGGTGTGAATTAATGAGATTTTGATTTTAGTAAGCACACAAAACTTATCCCACTTAGACTGTGCTCACTTGCCAAAAAAAAAAAAAAAATAACACCATTATTTATATCTTCATGGGTTCTGTGAGTAAAATCTAACATTTTCCACAAGCTATAACTCACTGAGGGTTTGACTAAAGGTTGGAACAATCATTACCATACTGTTAATATGCAATGGAAATGTTCTTAACTTCTCCAGTAAGTAGGACAAACCTTAGATCGACTTGACAACGTGAGATATTTCGAGTGTGCCCACTTCATCGAGCTGTTTGGCTCAGCTGTTAGCCAGAAAGCTAATGTTATGCTAAAGATAGATAGATATTAAAGATGCTGTTGGCCGCAGCCTGAAGTAGCCAGACAGTGACAGTCAGATGACTTCTGATGGAGAAATGCCTCCAGAAAATGAAAGAACAAACTTTAGAGAGTGGGTGCAGCTTGTGTGTTCAATCCTGTGGTGTTCAGAGGATACACTTGAGGCGGTAGTGGTGGGAAAATGCCAGACCCAGTCCTAGGCCACTATTTACATATAAATATATAAAAAAAATATTCCTTTGACCACCCTTTAAATTTGCCCAATGAAATGAAATACAAAAAACAGACAGAAGGAGCATGAGGGGCTTGGATGTCGAGGGGTTCAGTGAAGATAAAAGAAACCTCCAGGCCCCAAGCTATTGTGAGGCAAGCAGTTCTCTTGCACAGTTAGCTCTATGCATCGTCCTGATGCAGGTGACCTAATGTAGTTGAATGGTGACTTTTAATTGTCACACAACTTGGCTGCAGAATGCTCAAAACCCTCCTCAAATACAAAATACAAGACAGCAAAGAAATCTCAACAGGGCCAAGACAGACCAGAGTTTCTGGCTGACAGTCTGTTTGGATCTGCAGTGTGTCAAG